>NC_134357.1:33569436-33744436 GCF_048569485.1 Anomaloglossus baeobatrachus | reverse complement strand
TCTCCTCCCAGCATCAGCCTCTCTCCTCCCAGCATCAGCCTCTCTCCTCCCAGCATCAGCCTCTCTCCTCCCAGCATCAGCCTCTCTCCTCCCAGCATCAGCCTCTCTCCTCCCAGCATCAGCCTCTCTCCTCCCAGCATCAGCCTCTCTGTCCCCAGCACCAGCCTCTCTGTCCCCAGCACCAGCCCCTCTGTCCCCAGCACCAGCCTCTCTGTCCCCAGCACCAGCCTCTCTGTCCCCAGCACCAGCCTCTCTGTCCCCAGCACCAGCCTCTCTGTCCCCAGCACCAGCCTCTCTGTCCCCAGCACCAGCCTCTCTGTCCCCAGCACCAGCCTCTCTGTCCCCAGCACCAGCCTCTCTGTCCCCAGCACCAGCCTCTCTGTCCCCAGCACCAGCCTCTCTGTCCCCAGCACCAGCCTCTCTGTCCCCAGCACCAGCCTCTCTGTCCCCAGCACCAGCCTCTCTGTCCCCAGCACCAGCCTCTCTGTCCCCAGCACCAGCCTCTCTGTCCCCAGCACCAGCCTCTCTGTCCCCAGCACCAGCCTCTCTGTCCCCAGCACCAGCCTCTCTGTCCCCAGCACCAGCCTCTCTGTCCCCAGCACCAGCCTCTCTGTCCCCAGCACCAGCCTCTCTGTCCCCAGCACCAGCCTCTCTCCTCCCAGCCTCCCCCAGCACGCCGTGCTCCTCTGCCGACACTCACAGATCCGATCGCATACACTCACACACACACTCACACATCAGAACACACTCACACACACCCGATCGCATACACTCACACACACCCGATCGCATACACTCACACACACACACTGACGATATTGCACATACGCGCTCACACTCACAACATCCGGAGATACCACATGCTTCTGGCCATGTGATCCTCCGGCAGGTCCTGGAAGGTCACTCCACAGTATCGCCGCCGAGAAGCAAGCGATATCCCAGGATGTTGTGAGTGTGTGGATGTGATGTGATGTGTGTATGAGCGTGAGTGTGATCTGATGTGTGTGTGTTGTTATGTGTGTTGTTGTGTGTGCGTGTGTATGTTCCGCCGCTGCAGGACCTTGATGCGCTGGTAACTATGCAACCATGGTTACCAGCGTATCCCGTCCCCCGCTCGCACGGGAGCCCACACCAGCATACCGCGGCAACCCCAGCAATGCGAGGGTATGTGTCGGCTGGGTTGGCGGCGTACGCTGATGTGGGCTCCCGGGGGTACAGTACTCACCTGGGAGTCGTGGCTCCGTGTCGGTTCGGGGAATGCGTGCGGGGGGTGGGGCCAGAGCGAGCGTGCATTGCGTGAGGGGGGCGGGGCGTGGCCGAGTTGCCAATGCGTGCAGGGTGCCTGGGCGAGCGGCCAATCCGTGCGGGGGGCGGGGCCATGGCGAGCCCAGCGGCCAATCAGCTTTGTGTCACCGTAAGGACACTATTTTGGAGCAAGACAGACAGACAGACAGACAGACAATGTGGAACGCGGAAGTGGACGCGGTCACCATTGTATGACTTATAGAGGATTTGAATAGTGTGAAAGCAAGCAAGGTAACTACTAGCTGCCACGCTGATTGGGCGAATCTGAGGGTTTAGGACATCTGAGGGGTTATAAGGTAGATTGAAGCACCTGTTGGCCCCCTTAGCATCATGAAAATCTAGCAGCACACTTGCTGCTCTAGGTATATCAGATGGATATCGGCCTCCTGATGAACCATGTAATGGGGAAACGCGTTGAGGCAGAGGCATGAGGCAACATTAGCTAAGTTTATCTTTTTCTATATCCCTGCCACTATTTTTGTTCCTATGTGAACAATTACGGCCTCTTGATCTCTGAGGTTGACTGTAAACCCTGTAATGCACATTATCACTTTTGTATTTGCACTGCACTTTAAATTTGCGCACTGCACTTTATCCTTTTATTAAGGGTTTTGCAGGGATATAGTAGGGACAGCCGTCGAGGAGTTGGGGCGCCATTACGTATCTTTAGGGTGCCAACCTCCACGGCTAGGCAGGGTGCAGGAGGGAGTGGATATTGTAGGGATTGTATTTTCCCTCTCTCCTCTGTGCACAGAGTTATTATAATTTATTTATATGTATTGTGGTATTCTACCTTTCTTTTTCGCTCCTAATTGGGAGACCCAGACAGTGGGTGTATAGCTACTGCCTCTGGAGGCCGCACAAAGAACTACACTTAAAAGTGTAAGGCCCCTCCCCTTCTGGCTATACACCCTCCCGTAGGAGTACGGATTCCTCAGTTTTAGCTTTGTGCGCAAGGAGGTCAGACACGCACGCATAGCTCCATTGTTTTTAGTCAGCAGCAGCTGCTGACTATGTCGGATGGAAGAAAAGAGGGTCTATACAGACTCCCAGTATGCTCCCTTCTCACCCCACTTATGTCGGAGGTGTTTGTAAGGTTGAGGTACCCATTGCGGGTACGGCGGCAGGAGCCCACATGCTGATTCCTTCCCCATCCCTTTTTACAGGGCTCTGGGTGAAGTGGGATTTACCGGTCTCCAGGCACTGAGACCGTGCTCCATCTACAGCCCCTGGAGAAGATGCTGGATGGAGCGGAGTACATCAGGGACATGGCCCTGCATCCTCAGGTACTCTGTGTCCCCGTGTATCTGGCGCTCACACCGCAGCATGCTGGGTGTTGTAGTGCGCCGGGGGACATCAGCGCTGCGGCGCCTGTGCCATGGCCTCATTCAGCTTAGCTGAAGCAGGCACACTTCTGGGAATCGGTCGCGCCGGCCGCTGGGGCTGCGGCGCGGCTAGCACTTGTAGTGCGCCGGGGACTTCAGCGCGGCCTGCGCTTTTACGGCGGCCGCGCTGATAACTACAGTCCCCGGCTTTTTGCGGCCTGCTTCCGTTCGTTCCCGCCCCCAGACCTGCCAGTCAGGAGAGGGGCGGGACGCTGCCCCCGTCTAGGACTCGGTCGCGCCGGCCGCTGGAACAGCGGCGCGGCTGGCACTTGTGGTGCGCCGGGGACTTCAGCGCGGCCCGCGCTTTTACGGCGGCCGCGCTGATAACTCGAGTCCCCGGCTTTTGCGGCCTGCTTTCGTTCGTTCCCGCCCCCAGACCTGCCAGTCAGGAGGGGGCGGGACGCTGGCCAGTGCATCAGCGCTGAGGGCTGGAGTCGTTTTTACATACTCCAGCCCTCACAGTCAGCACAGAGGGGACACTGTTCCCGCACTTTTGTTTGGGAACTCCCACGGACCGCCCCTCTCCACAGAACTCGGCAGCCATTCTTGCTGACACGCTGAGCTGCAGAGGGGAGCCGGGGAGACCCAGACAAGGCATTCTGCAGCCTCTTACACCGCTGTTCAGCGGGCGGTAAGCAGCCCTCAGGGCTCACCCCCTCTTGTGCTCGTAGTATCCTTAGTATTTTGTTGCTACAAATACTTGGTATTACACAGCGCTGGTCGCCCTTTGGCTATAGACTCTCTCACATGCAGAGAGCCAGCAGCATGTCGCCCGTAAAACGCAAGGGTGCCAAAGCACAGACATTATATGCTTCCTGCACCGCATGTGGGACTTTTCTACCGGCAGGCTCCACGGACCCCCATTGTGTGCAGTGCTCGGCCCCTGCGGCGCTTGCACAGTCGGGACCTCTGCTGGACGTGTCCCAGGGTGTACCACCTGTGAATGCTGTCCAGGTGACAGGAACTGAGTTTGCAGCTTTTGCTGACAGAATGTCTCTCACTATGTCACAAATTCTTGACACATTGCGAGCTAGGCCTGTACTTCAGACCACGGACACTGTGCATGTCTTGCCCCCTGGTCCCCCTCAGCTCCTAGCTCCGGGACGGGCATCTACACCTCAGGGTGAAGACTCTGACTCGGACGATGGCCCCGGGCAGCCTAAGCGGGCTCGTTATGACGGGCCTTCCCATTCATCTCAATGGTCTGGATCCCAGCGGGATGAATCTATGGGTGATGAGGCGGACGTAACTGATCAGGATTCTGATCCTGGGACCGCTCTCAATCTAGATACACCAGATGGTGACGCCATAGTTAATGATCTTATATTTAACATCAATAAGATGTTGAATATTTCCCCACCAGCTCCTCCTGTAGAGGAGTCAGCTTCGCAGCACGAGAGAATCCATTTCAGATACCCTAAGCGTACATTAAGCACTTTTCTGGACCACGCTGACTTCAGAGACGCAATCCAGAAACCCCACGCTTATCCTGAAAGGCGTTTTCCTAAACGTCTTAAAGATACACGCTACCCTTTTCCCACTGAAGTGGTCAAGGGTTGGACCCAGTGTCCAAAAGTGGATCCTCCAATTTCCAGGCTTGCAGCTAGATCCTTGGTTGCTGTTGAAGATGGAGCGGCACTTAAAGATGCCACTGACAGGCAGATGGAGCTCTGGCTGAAATCCATCTATGAAGCGATTGGAGCGTCATTAGCGCCTTCTTTTGCGGCCGTATGGGCACTCCAAGCTATCACGGCCGGGCTTGCGCGAGTCGACTCAGTCACTCATGCATTTGCCCCGCAGGTAGCACCATTGACCTCGCAAATGGCAGCATTCGCGTCGTACGCGATTAATGCTGTTCTTGACGCTACAAGCCGCACGGCAGTGGCGTCAGCCAACTCAGTTGTTTTGCGTAGGGCTCTGTGGTTGAGACATTGGAAAGCAGATTCTCATTCCAAGAAGTGCTTAACCAATTTGCCTTTTTCTCGTGACCGATTGTTTGGAGAGCGTTTGGATGAGATCATCAAACACTCCAAGGGTAAGGACTCTTCCTTACCGCAACACAGACAAAACAAGCCCCAACAGAGGAGGGGTCAGTCTGCTTATCGGTCCTTTCGAGGACAGGGCAGGTCCCAATTCGCCTCGTCAAAAAAGACTCAAAAGGACCAGAGACGTTCAAATTCTTGGAGGTCTCAGTCACGCCCAAAAAGACCAGCCGGAGGAACCGTTGCCAAAACGACGTCCTCCTGACTTGCGGTCTCCGATTCCCACACCCGCGGTCGGTGGGAGGCTCTCCCACTTTGGCGACATTTGGCTGGCAAGCGTCAAAGACCGTTGGGTGAGAGATATTCTGTCTCACGGGTACAGGATAGAGTTCAGTTCTCGTCCGCCAACTCGTTTCTTCCGAACTTCTCCACCACCAGACCGAGCCGATGCTCTGTTGCAGGCGGTGGCCGCTCTAAAGGCGGAAGGAGTGGTGACCTCCGTCCCTCTTCAGGAACAAGGTCACGGTTTTTACTCCAATCTGTTTGTGGTCCCAAAAAAGGACGGATCGTATCGTCCCGTCCTGGATCTGAAGTTGCTCAACAGACACGTAAAAGTCAGGAGGTTCCGGATGGAATCCCTACGCTCCGTCATAGCCTCAATGTCTCAGGGAGATTTTCTAGCATCAATAGACATCAAAGATGCGTATCTCCACGTGCCGATTGCACCAGAGCATCAGCGTTTCCTACGTTTCGTCATACACGACGAGCACCTACAGTTCGTAGCGTTACCCTTCGGTCTGGCAACAGCCCCCCGGGTCTTCACCAAAGTCATGGCAGCAGTAGTAGCTGTTCTGCACTCGCAGGGTCACTCGGTCATCCCGTATCTAGACGACCTGCTTATAAAGGCATCCTCTCAAGAAGCATGCCAACACAGTCTGAAGGTGGCGCTAGACACTCTCCAGACTTTCGGGTGGATTATCAACTTTCCAAAGTCTCATCTAACCCCGACCCAATCTCTGACTTATCTTGGCATGGAGTTTCATACTCTATCAGCGATAGTGAGGCTTCCACTGGACAAGCAGTGCTCGCTACGGACTGGAGTGCAATCTCTCCTTCAGAGCCAGTCGCACTCACTGAGGCGCCTCATGCATTTCCTAGGAAAGATGGTAGCAGCAATGGAGGCAGTCCCGTTCGCGCAGTTTCATCTGCGCCCTCTCCAATGGGACATTCTGCGCCAATGGGATGGGAAATCGACGTCCCTCGACAGGACTGTCTCCCTCTCTCAGACTGCCAAGGACTCTCTACGTTGGTGGCTTCTCCCCAACTCATTGTCACAGGGAAAGTCGTTCCTTCCCCCGTCCTGGGCAGTGGTCACGACAGATGCGAGCCTATCAGGGTGGGGAGCGGTGTTTCTCCACCACAGAGCTCAGGGGACGTGGACTCAGGAAGAGTCCACCCTGCAGATCAATGTTCTGGAAATCAGAGCAATCTATCTTGCCCTGCGAGCCTTCCAACAATGGCTGGAAGGCAAGCAGATTCGGATTCAGTCGGACAATTCCACGGCGGTGGCGTACATCAACCACCAAGGGGGAACACGCAGTCGCCAAGCTTTTCAAGAAGTCCAGCGAATTTTGACGTGGGTGGAAAGCAGAGCGTCCACCATATCCGCAGTTCACATCCCAGGCGTGGAAAACTGGGAAGCAGACTTTCTCAGTCGCCAGGGCATGGACGCAGGAGAATGGTCCCTTCACCCGGACGTGTTTCAACAGATCTGTTGCCGCTGGGGGACGCCGGACGTCGATCTGATGGCGTCACGGCACAACAACAAGGTCCCAGTTTTCATGGCACGGTCTCACGATCACCGAGCGCTGGCGGCAGACGCCTTAGTTCAGGATTGGTCGCAATTCCGACTCCCCTATGTGTTCCCACCTCTAGCATTGTTACCCAGAGTTCTCCGGAAAATCAAGTCCGACTGCCAGCGAGCCATACTCGTCGCTCCAAATTGGCCAAGAAGGTCGTGGTACCCGGATCTGTGGCATCTCACGGTAGGCCAACCGTGGGCACTACCAGACCGTCCAGATTTGCTGTCTCAAGGGCCGTTTTTCCATCTGAATTCTGCGGCCCTGAACCTGACTGTGTGGCCATTGAGTCCTGGATCCTAGCGGCCTCAGGTTTATCTCAGGGAGTTGTTGCCACAATGAGACAGGCTAGAAAACCATCCTCAGCTAAGATCTATCACAGGACGTGGAAGATATTCTTAGCGTGGTGCTTGGCTCAAGGGTTTTCTCCCTGGCCATTTGCATTGCCAATTTTTCTTTCCTTCCTGCAGTCTGGGTTGGAAAAAGGTTTGTCCCTTAGCTCGCTTAAGGGTCAAGTCTCCGCGCTATCCGTATTCTTTCAGAAGCGCTTGGCACGGCTTTCTAAAGTACGCACGTTTCTCCAAGGAGTTTGTCATATCGTTCCTCCTTACAAACGGCCATTGGAACCCTGGGATCTGAACAAGGTTCTCCTTGCTCTTCAAAAGCCGCCTTTCGAGCCTTTGAAAGAGGTTTCCCTTTCTCGGCTTTCACAAAAGGTAGTTTTTCTTGTAGCGGTCACATCTCTTCGAAGAGTGTCCGAGCTGGCGGCGTTATCTTGCAAATCTCCCTTCCTGGTGTTTCACCAAGACAAGGTAGTACTGCGTCCAATTCCAGAGTTTTCTCCCAAGGTGGTTTCTTCCTTTCATCTCAATCAGGATATCACTTTGCCATCTTTGTGTCCGCATCCAGTTCACCAATTTGAAAAGGGTTTACATCTGTTGGACCTGGTGAGAGCACTCAGGATTTACATTTCTCGCACGGCGCCTCTACGCCGTTCGGATGCGCTCTTTGTCCTAGTCGCTGGTCAGCATAAAGGATCGCAAGCTTCCAAATCCACCCTGGCGCGGTGGATCAAGGAACCAATTCTTCACACATACCGTTCTGCTGGGCTTCAGATTCCATCTGGACTGAAGGCCCATTCTACCAGAGCCGTTGGTGCGTCCTGGGCGTTGCGGCATCAGGCTACGGCTCAGCAAGTGTGCCAGGCGGCTACCTGGTCGAGTCTGCACACGTTTACCAAACACTATCAAGTGCATACCTACGCTTCGGCAGACGCCAGCCTAGGTAGACAGGTCCTTCAGGCGGCGGTGGCCCACCTGTAGGAAGAGGCTGTATCACAGCCCGTTCATGTGGTATCTTTTTACCCACCCAGGGACTGCTTTTGGACGTCCCACTGTCTGGGTCTCCCAATTAGGAGCGAAAAAGAAGAAGGGAATTTTGTTTACTTACCGTAAATTCCTTTTCTTCTAGCTCCAATTGGGAGACCCAGCACCCGCCCTATCTGTTTTTAGGGTTTCGTTTTTTCGGGTGCACATGTTGTTCACGTTGTTTCTTAAGTTCTCCGATCTAATTATCGGCTTGAATTTGTTTTTGAAACTGTTATTGGCTTTCCTCCTTCTTGCTTTGGTACTAAAACTGAGGAATCCGTACTCCTACGGGAGGGTGTATAGCCAGAAGGGGAGGGGCCTTACACTTTTAAGTGTAGTTCTTTGTGCGGCCTCCAGAGGCAGTAGCTATACACCCACTGTCTGGGTCTCCCAATTGGAGCTAGAAGAAAAGGAATTTACGGTAAGTAAACAAAATTCCCTTCTTTATCTAAACATTAAATGTTAAGTTTTAATAGGGTTTAATGATATGTATAAACAGTATGCATTATATGTATTATTGTGTGTGTTTATATATGTATTATTGTGTGTGTGTATGTATATATATATATATATATATATATATATATATATATATATATATATTATATAATACATATACACACAAAACTATGTATACATATATACTGTGTGTATAAATTGCAAGATGGTGTTTTGTTTTGGTTGTTTTTTTTTTTTTTTTTGTCTCTTACAAAAAATTCAACACAATTAGGAGATGGTGACCCAAACCAAATTTGTATATTACATAAGTTTTAGAATTTTTTTTAAACCACTAAATGGAAAAAAAAACTGCACAAGTTCGGTATTGTTGTAATCCTACTGACCTGCAGAATCGTGTTTCTCAGATTTTTGTGGCACAATGAAGATTGTAAAAGCAAAGTCCAGAAAACAATGGCAGCATTGCTTTCCTCCCTCTCCCCCCCCCCCCCCCAACATTTCACTTTTTTTTTAAATTTTTTTTTTCTTAATTAAAAAAAAGTAATGTTTCTGGGAAAAGGGGGTGGGGGGGGGGAGATGAAAGCACAAAAATGAAAATTGTTTGTGTCCTAAATTAGTTAAGTGATATTTTATAATATGGTCAAAATAGTCGTCCTTGTTTTCTCTTAGGTATTTCAGACCGCGAGTGACAAGGTTGAATCCGCAGGCCTGGCCGCGCTCCACGCTCTGTCCGCCTGTCTCTCCCGCTCCGTCTTGGGTCCGGACTCTGAAGATTTATTAAACACCTTCCTGACTAATATTCTGCAGGGTGAGAACCCCGCGCACTGTGTGGACTGTATACACTACATTTACCGTGTGCACTATTAATTTTGCTGTGTTCTCAGACTGCAAACATCATCTGTGTGAGCCGGATATGAAGCTGGTATGGCCCAGCGCTAAACTGCTGCAGGCCGCCGCCGCTGCCTCCCCCCGGGCCTGTCTGAAAGTGACCGCTAACGTCCTGCCTCTGCTTCTGGACCAGTATAACCAGCATGCACAGGTATGACTACTCTTTATCGGCTGTTAAAGGGATTGTCCACTACTATTATACTACCTTTAACACTAGAAGTCCCAGAGAGGGGTCATTTAACATTTCTACCATTGGAACCCTATGGCGCTCGAAATTCCTGCGACTTCTAGTGTTAAAGGGGTACACCCCTTTAATATAACTTCCGTTAGGTGGTGTAAGGCCCTGCGTTTTTGTTTTTTGTTGCCGCGGGTTTTGCTGCAGAAAAGGTGCGGTTTTTGTTTACAACCGTCCTGCAGTCCTTCCCCAGCAAAATCTATGGGAAATCAAAAATGCTGCGTTTTTTTTTTCCCCTACACGTTTTGCTGCAGAATTTCTGCAGCAAAAAAGTAGCAGCATGTCACTTCTTTTCCGCAGGTACCTACGTTTTTGCCATATTTAATGGTTAAAAACCGCAGGGACCAACCTGCGGAAAACCCGCAACAAACTGCGGCAAAACCGCATGTGGATTTCTGGTGCGTTTTTTGCTGCCGGTGCGGAATTCTGACAGAGGGTGCGGATGTTACTTAAAGGGAACCTGTCACCAGTTTTTCGGCCTATAAGCGGCAGCCACCACCCCCGGGCTCTTATACACAGCATTCTAACATGCTGTATATAGAAGCCCAGGCCGGGGGTATAACATAACACTTTATAATACTTACCTAACGGTTGCGCGGTGGGCCTAATGAGCGTCTCCATTGTCAGGTTCCCGGCGCCGCCTCTTTTGGCCATCTTTGATTTCCTTCTCTAGTCGCGGTGCATGACTGGTCCGATGTCATCCACACTCACCGGCATTCAGGTCCTGAGCAGGGCAGATCAAAGTATTGTACTGCGCCTGCAAAGGATCGGCGAGTGTGTATGATGTAGCCGCGTCATGCACACAGGCTTCAGAAACAGGGCGAAGATGGGCGAAACAGGCGGCGCCAGCATCAAACAACGGAGACACCCATATGACCCAACTCCACCACAGCGACCGTTAGGTAAGTATTATAAAGTGTTTTTTATGTTATACTCCCGGCCTGGGCTCTTATATACAGCATGTTAGAATGCTGTATATAAGAGCCCGGTGGTGGTGGCCGCAGCTTATAAGCCAAAAAATTGGTGACAGGTTCCCTTTAAGAAACACAAATTTCCCAGTGCGCACAGACCCTAAAGCAGTAATATGCAGATTGGGTCATACAGAGGTATTCCTATGTTATAACGCTATGTTGTATGCCTCTTCCATCAGATTGGCACGGCTCTGGGGCCCTTGATAATCCTAGTAGCATTTCTTCGGCGCTCCATTGGGAGACCCAGACGATTGGGTGTATAGCACTGCCTCCGGAGGCCACACAAAGCAATTACACCAAAAAGTGTAAGGCCCCTCCCCTTCTGGCTATACACCCCCAGTGGGATCACTGGCTCACCAGTTTTCTGCTTTGTGCGAAGGAGGTCAGACATCCACGCATAGCTCCACTGTTTAGTCAGCAGTAGCTGCTGACTATTTCGGATGGAAGAAAAGAGGGCCCATACTAGGGCCCCCAGCATGCTCCCTTCTTACCCCACTTGCGGTTTGTAAGGTTGAGGTACCTATTGCTGGTACGGAGGCTGGAGCCCACATGCTGTTTTTCCTTCCCCATCCCCCTGAGGGGCTCTGCGGAAGTGGGATCTTACCGGCCCCCAAGCCCTGAGGCCGGGCTCCATCCACAGACCCATTGAACCTGCTGGATACGGAGCTGGGTACCGTTCAGGGACAAGGCCCTGCAACTTTCAGGTACTCTGTGTCCCCGTACAGACAGGCACACACACGCCAGACTTGCTGGGTGTGTTAGTGCGCCGGGGACAGTAGCGTTGCACGCTGGGTTTGAGTCACAGCAGTTGTGCTGGGTGACTTCAGGTGATGGGAACTACCGCGCCGGCCACTCTTGGAGCGGCGGCGCGGATTGGACTTGTAGTGCACCGGGGACTTAGCGCCGACCGCGCTTTTACGGCGGCGGCGCTTATAACTTTAGTCCCCGGCTTTTGGGCCTAGCTCCGCTTCGTTCCCGCCCCCTCCCTGTCAATCAGGGAAAGGGAGAGACGCTGTGTAATCGTCAGCGCCGAGGGCTGGAGCCTTATTTACAAGCTCCAGCCCTCTCACTAGGCACAGTGGGACGCAGGTTTCCCGCTTTTAGTCTGAGCACGCCCAGGGCCCGCCCCCCCCCTCCACAGGACGCCGGCAGCCATTCCTTACATGCAGTCTGGCTGGAGGACGGACACAGGCTCTGGGAGACCCAGACTAGGGATTTCTGGCGACCACACACCCGCGTTTGGCGGGCGGTAAGCAGCACAGTAGTGCTGGCCCCACTAGTGCCACAGTGTTGTATTGTATTTCTGTACCAGTTATATATATATACTGCACTGTTCGGTCGCTTCTTGGCTGTATACCCTATATTGCTCTGAGGAGACAACAACATGTCATCCACAAAACGCAAGGGTGCCAAGGCAAGGGCTGCATACACTGCTTGTACAGCATGTGGGGCTAATCTACCAGCAGGCTCCAACGACTCTCATTGTGTGCAATGTTCAGTCCCAGTGGCACTTCGTCAGCCAGAGCCTATGGTGGTAGTAGCCCAGGCAGAGTCGCCTGTGAACCCTGCCCCGGTGACGGGGACAGAATTTGCAGTTTTTGCTGATAAAATGTCTGTGACTATGACAAAAATCCTGGAAACCTTGCAGTCCAGGCCAGTTGCTCAGACCATAGACACTGCTGTGTCTATGTTCCCCGGTCCCCCTCAGTTGGATCTAATCCGTAATTCAAGGGGGTCCCAGGCATCACAGGCTGAGGGCTCTGACTCCGATGACAGTCCCAGTCCGCCTAAGCGAGCTCGCTGGGAGAGACCCTCCACGTCATCACGCGGGTCAGGGTCTCAGAGAGAAGGGTCTCTAGATGATGAGACAGAGGTGGGTGATCAGGAGTCTTGTCCTGATGCCGCACTCAATTTGGATACGCCAGATGGTGACGCCATGGTAAATGACCTTATAGCGGCCATCAATAGGCTGTTGGATATTTCTCCCCCAGCCCCTTCAGCAGAGGAGGCAGCTGCTCAGCAGGAGAAATTCCATTTCCTGTATCCCAAGCGTAAATTGAGTACTTTTCTGGACCACTCTGACTTCAGAGAATCCATCCAGAAACACAATACTTATCCGGACAAGCGTTTTTCTAAACGCCTTAGGGATACACGTTATCCCTTTCCCCCTGACGTGGTCAAACGCTGGACCCAGTGTCCAAAAGTGGACCCTCCAATATCCAGGCTTGCAGCTAGATCCATAGTTGCAGTGGAAGATGGGGCTTCACTTAAAGATGCCAATGACAGACAGATGGACCTTTGGTTGAAATCTGTCTATGAAGCTATCGGCGCGTCGTTTGCACCAGCATTCGCGGCCGTGTGGGCGCTCCAAGCTATTTCAGCTGGTCTGGCACAGGTGGACTCTCTCATTCGTCCAGCAGTGCCGCAAGTGGCGTCCTTAACTACGCAAATGTCTGCGTTTGCGACCTACGCTATCAATGCGGTACTGGACTCTACGAGCCGTACCTCCATGGCATCCGCCAACTCTGTAGTTTTGCGCAGAGCCTTGTGGTTAAAAGAATGGAAAGCAGATTCTGCTTCTAAAAAATGTTTAACCAGCTTGCCATTATCTGGAGACAGACTGTTTAGTGAGCAATTGGCGGAAATCATTAAACAGTCCAAAGGTAAGGACTCTTCCTTACCCCAGCCCAGATCAAACAAACCTCAACAGAGGAAGTGGCAGTCTAAGTTTCGGTCCTTTCGAGGCTCGGGCAAGCCCCAATTCTCCTCGTCCAAAGGGACTCAGAAGGAGCAAAGGAGCTCAGATTCCTGGCGGGCTCACTCACGCCCCAAGAAAGCAACCGGAGGTGCCGCTTCCAAGGCGGCTGCCTCATGACTTTCGGCCGCCTCCCTCCGCATCCTCGGTCGGTGGCAGGCTCTCCCGCTTTTGCGACATTTGGCTGCCACAGGTCAAAGACCGGTGGGTAACAAACATTTTGTCTCACGGGTACAGGATAGAGTTCAGTTCTCGTCCTCCGCCTCGGTTCTTCAGAACTTCCCCACATCCCGACCGAGCAGATGCCCTTCTGCAGGCGGTGCACTCTCTAAGAGCAGAAGGAGTGGTGGTCCCGGTTCCTCTTCGGGAACAAGGACAAGGTTTTTACTCCAATCTCTTTGTGGTGCCAAAAAAGGACGGCTCATTCCGTCCTGTTCTGGACCTAAAACTGCTCAACAAGCATGTGAACGCCAGGAAGTTCCGGATGGAATCCCTCCGCTCAGTCATTGCCTCAATGTCTCAAGGAGATTTCCTAGCATCAATAGACATCAAGGATGCTTATCTCCACGTGCCGATTGCTACAGAGCACCAACGCTTTCTACGCTTCGTGATAGGAGACGAACACTTTCAGTTCGTAGCCCTGCCATTTGGTCTGGCGACAGCCCCACGGGTGTTCACCAAGGTCATGGCGGCAGTGGTAGCAGTCTTGCACTCTCAGGGACACTCTGTGATCCCTTACTTGGACGATCTACTTGTCAAGGCACCCTCTCAAGAGGCATGCCAAATCAGCCTGAATGTTGCACTGGAGACTCTCCAGACGTTCGGGTGGATCATCAACTTCTCAAAGTCAAATCTGTCACCGACCCAATCACTAACGTATCTTGGCATGGAGTTTCATACTCTCTCAGCGATAGTGAAGCTTCCGCTGGACAAGCAGCGGTCATTACAGACAGGGGTGCAGTCTCTCCTTCAGGGTCAGTCGCACCCCTTAAGGCGCCTCATGCACTTCCTAGGGAAGATGGTGGCAGCAATGGAGGCAGTCCCGTTCGCGCAGTTTCATCTGCGCCCACTTCAATGGGACATTCTCCGCCAGTGGGACGGCAAGACAACTTCCCTGGCCAGGAAAGTTTCCCTTTCTCAGACGGCCAAGGACTCTCTGCAATGGTGGCTTCTTCCCACCTCGTTATCACAGGGAAGATCCTTCCTACCCCCATCCTGGGCAGTGGTCACGACAGACGCGAGTCTGTCAGGGTGGGGAGCAGTTTTTCTCCACCACAGGGCTCAGGGTACGTGGACTCAGCAGGAGTCCACCCTTCAGATCAATGTTCTGGAAATCAGGGCAGTGTATCTGGCCCTACTAGCCTTCCGGCAGTGGCTGGAAGGGAAGCAGATCCGAATTCAGTCGGACAACTCCACAGCGGTGGCATACATCAACCACCAAGGAGGGACACGCAGCCGGCAAGCCTTCCAGGAAGTCCGGCGGATTCTGATGTGGGTGGAAGCCACGGCATCCACCATATCCGCAGTTCACATCCCCGGCGTAGAAAACTGGGAAGCAGACTTCCTCAGTCGCCAGGGCATGGACGCAGGGGAATGGTCCCTTCACCCGGACGTGTTTCAGGAAATCTGTCGCCGCTGGGGAAGGCCGGACGTCGACCTAATGGCGTCCCGGCACAACAACAAGGTCCCAACCTTCATGGCACGGTCTCGCGATCACAGAGCTCTGGCGACAGACGCCTTGGTGCAAGATTGGTCGCAGTTCCGGCTCCCTTATGTGTTTCCACCTCTGGCACTCTTGCCCAGAGTGCTACGCAAGATCAGATCCGACTGCAGCCGCGTCATACTCGTCGCCCCAGACTGGCCAAGGAGGGCGTGGTATCCGGATCTGTGGCATCTCACGGTCGGCCAACCGTGGGAACTACCAAACCGACCAGACTTACTGTCCCAGGGGCCGTTTTTCCATCGGAATTCTGCGGCCCTGAACCTGACTGTGTGGCCATTGAGTCCTGGATCCTAGCGTCTTCAGGATTATCCCAAGGGGTCGTTGCCACCATGAGACAGGCTAGGAAGCCCACGTCCGCTAAGATCTTCCACAGAACGTGGAGGATATTCTTATCCTGGTGCTCTGCTCAGGGAGTGTCTCCCTGGCCATTTGCTTTGCCTACCTTTCTTTCTTTCCTGCAATCTGGGTTAGAAAAAGGTTTGTCGCTCGGCTCCCTTAAAGGACAAGTCTCGGCGCTTTCCGTCTTTTTTCAGAAGCGTCTGGCACGACTTCCTAAGGTGCGCACGTTCCTACAGGGGGTTTGCCATATCGTACCCCCGTACAAGCGGCCGTTAGATCCATGGGATCTGAACAGGGTACTAGTTGCCCTCCAGAAGCCGCCCTTCGAGCCTCTGAGGGAGGTTTCACTTTCTAGACTATCACAGAAAGTGGTTTTTCTGGTAGCGATCACATCTCTTCGGAGAGTGTCTGAGCTGGCAGCGCTGTCATCCAAGGCTCCCTTCCTGGTCTTCCACCAGGACAAGGTAGTGCTGCGCCCCATTCAGGAGTTTCTCCCGAAGGTGGTGTGAGGCAAATCCCGGGATATGAAGATGAATTATGACTCCAGTCATAATCCCTCATCACTCCCTGGCAGTGCCCCCCTCCCTTCTTGTTCTCAATGTCCAGCATCTGTGAAGGTGTTACACCTCCATGGCCATCTCCTGTGATATGGAAATTAGGTGGCTTGGGGACAATGGACACAGGATGACTCCCTGCCGTGACCCTGTAGTGGGGGCTGCTAGCTAGTTAGCAAGGCTATGGAAATAGCCAGACAGAACGACTCCAGTAAAAAATGGTTCATATCTCGCAAGCCATATTTCCGATAAATATGGCAACCATAAAAATGGTGTCTCCGCATGCGGACGATGCCGGCACACCCTTTTTATGGGAGCAGGACATTGGGAAATGCCCCAGGCGTGATATCAGCCAATGGGGAACTGGCAGACAGGTCATGAGTCCCCTCGTTCTGTAGCTAAATTCATAACTGTCACAATGAGAGCATTGGCGTCCGCCTACGACGCTCCCAGGCAAAGTTATGGCCCATATTCCATGTTGTGGATTGTCCATAACTCAAGCCAGGGGTGGAGCAGTGCTCCCTCTGAGGTCACTAAGGTAGGAGGGGACCTGGATTTGCCCAGGTTGATAACCCTACTTCGGCCATTTTCCAGTGTTCTTTTCGCTGGGGGCACGTGTAGGAAACATCTGTGGGAAGGATCCTAGAAACCTGGGTACAGCGCCCCCCTGTGGCCAGACGCAACAAGGTAACTGCTGGAACTGTGTATGCCTGTTTGTAACCCATGCTTTGATTGTAACTGTACTCTGACATATGTATATTCTGTAGATTCCCTATTGTATATATTGTAGTTTCTAGTGTGCTTTAGGCTGATTAAATTATATAATTAATCTTGGGCTGTTCTGTTATCTCGATCTTGAATCCCACGTCTGTGTGTTCGGCTAATAGTTACCGTAAATCGGTTGGTGGCAGCGAATTGTGCCAAGGATTATTGTGGGGAGGCCAGTGAGATTCGGGGAGATTTTATATATTCCGCCCACGGAGGTCGGGGGAATATATACCTTACTCTCACCGGGGACCCTTCAATAATCGGCATAAGTAGTATAGCGGCCTCCTTGCTTATTGTCGGGCAATTCCATAATTGGCCTGACTATAAGAGGGGCGCTAGAGAGCGCGTCACGTGCTCTGTCTGTCGGTCGGGAGGTATAAAGGAGGGGTGACCCCCACTTGTTACCCCCCGATTGTGACGTACTGGTAGCCAGCGCGGGGGATTTCTGAGTGACCCCCCCGGTGGTTTGTGACATATTGGTGGCATAGCGGTGGGATCGAGATAATAGTGTGTGTGAGTGTGAGACCCATACTCCCAGACACTAAAGACTGCCTGCAGCAGCTGTGGCTGCTGGGGTCTTCAGACTAGCTCAACACTAGAGTGTCAGAGTGCAGATACTGTAAGGTGTGTGGAGGCATCAGGTGTCAGTTCTGTGTCAGTGACCAAAAGTCTGCAAGAATGGCTGATGGCACCAGGAGCAGAGCTATGCAACTGGCCAATGCTAAAGCAGGAGCCGAAGAGAGGGAGGACGGTGCTGTGGGCAGTAATGAGGAGGTTGCCCACGAGTCCTCCAGGAGCTCGACGCCAGAAAACCGTTCTGCAGAGGACAGCGCACAAGCTGGCAATTATGGACAAGATGAGGAGCAGCTCACCCAAGGGTCCTCAACGAGCCAGATGCCAGCCCTCCGCTCTGCAATGGACAGTGAATCACCAGGCTCCGCAGCGGGCCGCAGATCACCACGTGCCATTCCACCGAGCCTGGGAGGCTCGGATAGCCTTCTTCAAATGGCTATGGCCCTTCTCCAGGCTGGAGACCAGGAGGGCTACAAGGGACTCCTGGCAGAGCGCAGGGCAGAGCGGCAAGCAGCGCGTGAGGCTGAGGCTGCGGAGCGGCAGGCAGCGCGTGAAGAGCGCCAGGCAGAGCGTGACTACCAGCTGCAGCTAGCTCAGCTCCGGCCCTCATCAGCCACACGTGACCTTCAAGGCACCAAACTTCCAAAGGTCCGTGTTGAGGACTTCCCAGTGCTGGAGAAGGATGGAGACTTGGACTCTTTCTTGACTGCTTTTGAACGGACTTGCTTGCAGCACCATCTGGACAAGGACCAGTGGGCCAAATACCTGACCCCCCGTTTAAGGGGTAAGGCCCTGGATATCCTTGGGGACTTGCCTGCTGAGGCAGATCAGGGCTACGACACCATCAAGCGGGCCCTGATCCAACAGTACAACCTCACTCCGGAGTCCTACCGCAAGAAGTTCCGGACCCTGCAGAAGGGACCAAAGGACTCCTGGGCTGACCACCGGCGGGCACTTGCCCGAGCTGCCGACCACTGGACCCAAGGCCTGCAGCTTTCCACCGGACCGGAGATCCTGGACTTGTTCATCACGGAGCAACTCTTGTGGAACTGCCCTGAGGATCTCCGCCAGTTCATCCGAGACCAGAAGCCAAAGGGGTCCACGGCTACAGCTGCCCTGGCCGATGACTACACCAACAATCGAGCTCCTGAGGCCAGGAGAGCAGCCACCAGCAGCACCTGGAGAGGGGGTAAGATGAACTCTGCGACTGCCCCTCCTGCCCCTAGACTGCAGGGGGTGTCCCCCTCAACTCCCCTCTCCAGGCCCGTGGCAGAGCCAAGACGGTGCCACCAGTGCAACCTACCTGGACACTTCAAGGCCATGTGCCCTCAGCGTCCCAAGGCCCCGGCTCCGTCCCCGTCCCAAGGGCCGCCCAAGGTGTATTGTGTGGGTGGGGGTGGTGGTAGGTCCCTGGACAGCTTCCAACCTGTCACCGTCGGCCGGTCTGTGACCATAGGACTGCGAGACAGCGCCTCGGAGGTGACTCTGGTGCGGCCTGAGATGGTGTCCCCCCAAGACTTGATCCCTGGAAAAACCCTCGCTGTCTCCGGGATTGGAGGCACTGACCCGGCGCTGCCTGTTGCTGACATTTATGTGGACTGGGGCGCAGGGCGGGGGGTGAGGGAGGTGGGGGTAACTGATCGGATCCCTGCAAACGTGCTACTTGGGACAGATTTGGGGCAGATAACCTCCCAGTTTGGGCCCCCCCCAAGGGCTGAACCTTCAGCCAGTACTGACATGACTCCTGACAATGTTAATGTGTTATCTATGAATGATGTAAGGGAGGAGGGAGTGAACTCTGATATTTCTGCTTGCACAGACACCATAGACACACACGCAGCTGCAGCTGTGACAGGAGGGGAGGGGGTCAGAGAAAGGTGTGACAATGCCTCTACAAGTAACCAGCCTGTGAGCTGGGATCTGTTGCCCTCTGCAGGGATAAGCAGAGAGCAGGGTGCTGCAGGGGGAGGACCAGTGTGTGGGGTGGGGGCTACCACAGCAAATGTGGGGTCCCCAGAGATTTCACAGCGGGGTTCTGTTGCTGCAGGAGGGGAACAGGCAGGTGAGATTGGGGCCGGTCCAGGAGCGGAAGTGCTCCCAGGTAAGATCTCGGTGCATGGTTCCCCCACAACCGGGGTGTCAGGAAGCCAGGTAGGTCTGCCTGAACCGGCGACTTGGTCAGGAACGGAGGAGGAGCAGGCACGACCCACGGTCGCAGCGGCTGTGGCCGCTGTCACCCGCAGTGGGAGTGCTGGAAGCCAAGGGGCCTCCCGGAGGTCCGATAGCTCTTCCCCTTCTGACCAAGTGGCAGCCGAGTCAGGTGGAGGCCAGGACACAGGTCCCGGGGTACTGACTGAAGATGTGACAGTCTCGTCGATTCTGGCCACCTCTAGTCAGGGGTTTCAGGCAGCGTTAGAAGCTGACGACAGCCTGAAAGCTCTTAAGGAGCAGGCGGCACAGCCTCCCTCGGACTCGGACCCGGAGCGAGTGGTCTGGGACCAAGGACGGCTGTACCGGGCCACGGTCCAGCAGGGTTCACCGGAGGCGTGGCCCAGGGACCGACAGTTGGTGGTACCCTATCCGTTCCGGACGGAGTTGTTGCGGATCGCACATGAGATTCCGATGGCCGGACACCTAGGGATCGCTAAGACCAAGGCCAGGTTAAACCAGCATTTCTACTGGCCAAAAATGGGGGCCGATGTGGCTGCCTACTGCCGTTCGTGTGAAACCTGTCAGAGAGTGGGGAAGGCGGGGCCACGCCCCAAAGCCCCACTAGTATCTCTGCCAATCATCGATGAGCCTTTCAGGAGGGTGGCTGTGGATCTGGTCGGCCCGCTGGCCATCCCCAGCAGCTCCGGGAAACGCTTCCTACTGACGGTAGTGGACTATGCCACCCGGTACCCAGAAGCAGTGGCCTTGTCGTCCATTCGGGCTGACAAGGTGGCCACCGCATTGCTGGAGATTTTCTCCCGAGTGGGTTTCCCCCAGGAAATGCTCACTGACCGGGGGACCCAATTCATGTCCCAGCTGATGGAGGCCCTCTGTAAGCAAGTCCAGGTGCGACATCTGGTGGCCAGCCCGTACCATCCACAGACTAATGGCCTGTGCGAGCGGTTCAATGGCACCTTAAAGCAGATGCTTAAGATGTTGGTCGACTCCCATGGGCGTGACTGGGAGCGGTATCTCCCACACCTGTTATTTGCTTACCGGGAGGTTCCACAGGCCTCAACAGGATTCTCACCGTTTGAGCTCCTGTACGGGCGACGTGTGCGGGGCCCCCTGGCTCTGGTGAAAGAGGCTTGGGAAGGGGATTTGGCCACCCTCTTTTCACCTTAATCAGGATATCTCTTTGCCTTCGTTTTGTCCTCATGCAGTTCATCGGTATGAGAAGGATTTACATTTGTTAGATCTGGTGAGAGCACTCAGAATCTACATTTCCCGCACGGCGTCCCTGCGCCGTTCGGATGCACTCTTTGTCCTTGTCGCTGGTAAGCGCAAAGGGTCGCAGGCTTCTAAAGCCACCCTGGCTCGATGGATCAAAGAACCAATTCTTGAAGCCTACCGTTCTGCTGGGCTTCCGGTTCCATCAGGGCTGAAAGCCCATTCTACCAGAGCCGTGGGTGCGTCCTGGGCATTGCGACACCAGGCTACGGCTCAACAGGTGTGCCAGGCAGCTACCTGGTCAAGTCTGCACACTTTCACCAAACATTATCAGGTGCATACCTATGCTTCGGCGGACGCCAGCCTAGGTAGAAGAGTCCTGCAGGCGGCAGTTGCCTCCCTATAGGGGAGGGCTGTCTGGCAGCTCTAACATGAGGTATTCTTTACCCACCCAGGGACAGCTTTTGGACGTCCCAATCGTCTGGGTCTCCCAATGGAGCGCCGAAGAAGAAGGGAATTTTGTTACTTACCGTAAATTCCTTTTCTTCTAGCTCCTATTGGGAGACCCAGCACCCGCCCTGTTGTCCTTCGGGATTTTTGGTTTTTCGGGTACACATGTTGTTCATGTTGAACGGTTTTCAGTTCTCCGACGTTACTTCGGAGTGAATTTGTTTAAACCAGTTATTGGCTTTCCTCCTTCTTGCTTTTGCACTAAAACTGGTGAGCCAGTGATCCCACTGGGGGTGTATAGCCAGAAGGGGAGGGGCCTTACACTTTTTGGTGTAATTGCTTTGTGTGGCCTCCGGAGGCAGTGCTATACACCCAATCGTCTGGGTCTCCCAATAGGAGCTAGAAGAAAAGGAATTTACGGTAAGTAACAAAATTCCCTTCTTCTTCTGCACAGCAGCGCCCTCTGCAGGCAACACGGCTCCACTACAAGGTTGCATTGTAGTTCACTGTTCCATGATGGCCCAGAACTGTGCAGGGAAAGTCACACTAAGGCTGCTTTCACACATCCGGTTTTTGCTGAGCGGCACAATACGGCGCTTTGCAGAAAAAACGCAACCGTTTGGGTTTTTTTTGCCGCCGGTTGCGGGTTTTTCCGCATAGACTTGCATTAGCGTTGTATTGTGCCGCATGGCCTTGCATCTGATTTTTGCCGGATGCGGCATATTTAGCCCATGCGGCGGCCGGATGGAACGCTGCCTGGCCGTTTTTTTTTTTGTGCGGCGAAAAAACCGCATCGCGCCGGATCCGGTGCGATGCAGCATGTTTTACAATGCAAGCCTATGGACGCCGGATGCGTTTTTTTTGCACTGCGCATGCTCAGTATCAAGCCACATCCGTCAAAAAACGGACGGGTCGCATGGAAAAACTTATGAAACGGATCCGTTTTTTTCGCCGCATCCGTTGCATAGGTTTTTGAGCCGGATTGAGCTGCACTGCAAAAACCGGATGTGTGAAAGCAGCCTAATAAAGAAGCGCTGCAGCCCCTTGCTAAGCTCATCAATAGAGGATTATATTGACCCCCTTATGTGCTTTACTTTCAGAGCAGCCATCGTAGGACAATACTGGAGATGACGCTGGGATTCCTTAAGTTGCAAAGCAAGTGGCTTACAGATGAAGGTAATGTGTCTCTCCTACAGTGCTCACTCACAGGAGTGTTTTCTAACTGCGGATGCTCGCTATGAATGGATCATTTTCTATTCCAATGCCAGTGAAGGCTGGGTGACCCCAAAGACCTAATATAGCGAATTTACAATGTGTGCTATAATGGAGCCAGTGATGATAAAGCCTATGAAATGCTGTGGGATTGATGGTGCTATATAAGCCAATACAGTAAATAAAATATTTGGATTTGCAATTAAATGGAACCTTCTTTTTTTTTTTTTTTGCAGATGGAAATGGCCTGGCTCGTTTTAAGGACCCCCTGTGCAGTATGGTGTTCTCTGCGGTGACTGATCCCAGTACACATCTCCACCAGGTAGCAGTGAAGGTCCTCACCGTGCTGGGCACGCACCAAGGTACCCGTCTCATTATATCCATTTAGGGCATCGTCAACCTTTGAAAAAGTTTACTCTTAAAAAAAAAAAAAAAAAATTAAAAAAGTGACATATTGTGCTTTTTGAGCATGGAATATTAAAAAAATGCGATGTTTGTTTAAAAGAAAAGCTTTTCACCTGGTTGGGTTGTGCATGGTGGACCCAGCTCCATACACACACGTGAGAGGTGAATGGGAGCAGCCAACCTGGTATATAGAAGGAAATGCCCCAGAATCACAGAACAGGTGTCAGGCTTTCAATTCTAGTTCTTCTCTGTAAGTTCCACTTTTGATTTTTTCATCCAAATACTGATGATACACTGATGCCAAATACTGACCTGTGAAAGAGGCCTGTGTGACGGCAGGACTCGCAGGCTCGCTATGTAACGGCAGGGTGAGCAGGACCCAATGTGACGGCAGGGTGAGCAGGACTCGCAGGCTTGCTATGTGACGGCAGGGTGAGCAGGACTCGCAGGCTTGCTATGTGACGGCAGGGTGAGCAGGACTCGCAGGCTCGCTATGTGACGGCAGGGTGAGCAGGACTCGCAGGCTCCCTATATGACGGCAGGGTGAGCAGGACTCGCAGGCTCGCTATATGACGGCAGGGTGAGCAGGATTCGCAGGCTCGCTATGTGACGGCAGGGTGAGCAGGACTCGCAGGCTCTCTATATGACGGCAGGGTGAGCAGGACTCGCAGGCTCCCTATATGACGGCAGGGTGAGCAGGACTCGCAGGCTCGCTATGTGACGGCAGGGTGAGCAGGCTCTCTATATGACGGCAGGGTAAGCAGGACTCTCAAGCTCGCTATGTAACGGCAGGGTGAGCAGGACTCGCAGGCTCGCTATGTGACGGCAGGGTGAGCAGGACTCGCAGGCTCTCTATGTGACGGCAGGGTGAGCAGGACTCGCAGGCTCGCTATGTGACGGCAGGGTGAGCAGGACTCGCAGGCTCGCTATGTGACGGCAGGGTGAGCAGGACTCGCAGGCTCTCTATATGACGGCAGGGTGAGCAGGACTCGCAGGCTCGCTATGTGACGGCAGGGTGAGCAGGACTTGCAAGCTTTCTCTATGTAATAGCAGGGTGAGCAGGACTCGCAGGCTCGCTATGTGACGGCAGGGTGAGCAGGACTTGCAAGCTTTCTCTTTGTAATAGCAGGGTGAGCTGGACCCACAAGCTTTCTTTCTTTGTCGCTCCATTGGGAGACCCAGACAATTGGGTGTATAGCTTCTGCCTCCGGAGGCCACACAAAGTATTACACTTTTAAAAAAGTGTAACCCCTCCCCTCTGCCTATACACCCTCCCGTGGATCACGGGCTCCTCAGTTTTATGCTTTGTGTGGAAGGAGGCACACATCCACTCATGCATTCTCATACATAGTTATGTCGGATGGAAGAAAAGAGGTCCCCAATGGGGTCCCCGGCATGTTCCCTTCTCACCCCACTATGTCGGCAGTGTTGTTAAGGTTGAGGTACCCATTGCGGGTACGGAGGCTGGAGCCACATGCCGTCTCCTTCACCATCCCTTATGCGGCTCTGGGAGAAGTGGGATCCTATGCGCTCATCCATGTGCTGGGACCGTGCTCCATCCGCAGCCCCTGGTGGAACCTGCCAGACCGGAGCTTATTCATCCCCAGGGACCGGGCCCTGCAACTTGAAGGTACTCTGTATCCTCATGTGGGGACTGTAGAGGGGTCGCACCTTCCCCCGGAAGCCGCGGTGGTTCCGTCCGTTATCTTTTCGGCGGACCTCCGCGCCGACCGTGCCTGCTTGTCGGCCGCGGCCTTAAATTTAGCCCCCGGCTTCGCCGCGGCCTAGTCCGAAAAATGCCGCCCCCGAGCCTGCCTGTCAGTGGTAAGGGCGGGATTGCCGACATGACGTCAGCATTGAGGGCTGGAGCATCCTGCATATCTCCCTCCCCCCTCATTCACCACTTGGGGACTCCAGATTCCCGCTCTTTGTTAGTGCCGCCCTCGGCTCCACTCCCCCCCTGAGAGCTCCGGCAGCCATTTTTAACATTCTGCTGGTGGATGCTATTCAGCAGCAAGGCTCTGCAGCTCCGGGGGATCCACGACAGGGAATCTGGAGGACACACTCCGCTAGTGAGCGGTCGGTAAGCCACACCGGTCACCCGGTGCTGGTCTCCCCTAAGGTGCCGGGATATGGATATAGATATATATATATATATATCACAGATATATATATATATCTGTTAGGAAAGGCGGTATACCCTTTTCCCATATACCCTCAGTGGTCACTCTCCTGAGAGACAACAGCATGTCATCAACAAGGAGCAAAGCTACTAAGGCGCAGATTTTTTTCGCGGCCTGTACCTCTTGTGGGGCTATGTTGCCTGCGGGATCCACCTACCCTCACTGTGATCAATGCTCGACTCCTGCCACGCTTGCTCAGCCGGAGCCTAGGGCAATGGTGGGCCCCTCGGCTCAGGTAGATCCCCCTGCTCCCCCTGAGCAGGCTGCAGGGGCAGAGGCACCGGCATTGGCCTCTTTCGCTGAGAAACTCTCAGTCACTTTCTCAATCCATTGCTCAGTCTATGGACAAATGGTCATCTAAGCTGCTTGAGGCATTGCAGTCCAGACCGGGCTCTTCACAGGCCCCGGTCCCTGTTAGCTTGTCTTCTCCAGGTCCTGGAGCGCGGCGCGCTCCCAGGATAGCCCCTAGGTCCCAGGCGGAGGACTCCTGCCCGGATCGCAGCCCCAGACCTGCTAAGCGGTCTCGCTGGGATTCTTCCCCGGCCTCCTCACGCTGCTCTGGATCCCAGTCTGAGGACTCTCAGGAAGACGAGGCGGACGTGGGAGCTCAGGGCTCTGACCCTGACTTCGCCCTTAACCTTGATACCCCTGAGGGGGACGCATTAGTAAATGATCTTATCTCGTCCATCAACCAGGTGCTGGATCTCTCACCACCACCTCCTCCTGCAGAGGAGTCAGCTTCTCAGCAGGAGAAACACCAATTTCGATTCCCAAAACGTACGCGCAATACGTTTTTTGATCACTCTAACTTCAGGGACGCTGTCCAGAAGCCCAGAGCGGTCCCGGACAAGCGCTTTGCTAAACGGCACACTGACACGCGTTATCCCTTTCCAGCTGAAGTTGTGAAGGGCTGGGCACACTCTCCCAAGGTGGATCCTCCAGTCTCTAGATTGTCTGCTAGGTCAGTTGTGTCGGTTGCCGATGGCTCATCCCTGAAGGATGCCACTGACAGACAGAGCTCTTGGTGAAGTCTATTTATGAGGCCACGGGCGCGTCTTTCGCCCCGGCCTTTGCGGCTGTGTGGGCTCTCCAAGCAATCTCAGCATGTCTGATTGAGATTAATGCTGTCACGCAGAATTCGGCTCCGCATGTCTCTTCCTTGACCTCTCAGGCATCAGCATTTTCGTCCTACGCCATGAACGCCGTCCTGGACTCCGCTAGCCGTACGGCTGTGGCATCCGCTAACTCCGTGGCAGTCCGCAGGGCCATGTGGTTGCGCGAATGGAAAGCAGACTCTGCTTCCAAAAGATTCCTTACTGGTTTGCCTTTTTCTGGCGAATGTTTGTTTGGCGAACGGTTGGATGAGATTATTAAGGAATCCTCGGGAAAGGACTCCTCCTTACCCCAGTCCAAACCTAAGAGACCTCACCAGAGAAAAATCCAATCGAGGTTTCGGTCCTTTCGTCCCTCCGCCAAGCCCCAATCCTCTTCGTCCAACCGGCCGGAGAAAGGCCAGAGGAACTCCTATGCGTGGCGGTCTAAGTCACGCCCCCAAAAGGCCGCAGGAGGCACTGCCTCCAAGACGGCCTCCTCATGACTCTCGGTCTCATCTAGCCACATCCTCGGTCGGTGGCAGGCTCTCCCGCTTTGGAGACGCCTGGTGGCCACACATTCAAGACCGATGGGTGAGAGACATTCTGTCTCATGGTTACAGGATAGAGTTCAGCTCTCGACCTACGGCTCGTTTTTTCCGAACTTCTCCACCCCCCGCACAGGCCGATGCACTTTTTCAGGCAGTGGACGCTCTAAAGATGGAAGGAGTTGTGATTCCCGTTCCCCTTCAGGAACGTGGTCGCGGACTTTACTCCAACTTGTTCGTGGTGCCAAAAAAGGACGGGTCATTCCGTCCCGTTCTGGACCTCAAGCTGCTCAACAGACATGTGAGAACCAGACGGTTTCGGATGGAATCTCTCCGCTCAGTCATCGCCTCGATGTCACAAGGAGACTTCCTGGCATCGATCGACATCAAGGATGCGTATCTCCATGTGCCGATCGCACCCGAACATCAACGTTTCTTGCGTTTCGCCATCGGGGACGAACACCTCCAGTTCGTCGCATTGCCCTTCGGCCTGGCGACAGCCCCACGGTTCTTCACCAAAGTCATGGCATCCGTCGTGGCGTTCCTGCACTCTCAGGGCCACTCGGTGATCCCATACTTGGACGATCTCCTGGTCAGGGCCCCTTCTCGGGTGGCGTGTCAACGTCTTACCGTCACTCTGACGACTCTCCAGCAGTTCGGGTGGATCATCAATTTCCCGAAATCCAAGTTGACGCCGACACAATCGCTGACTTACCTCGGGATGGAGTTTCATACCCAGCCAGCGCTAATCAAGCTCCCGCGGGACAAACAGCTTGCTCTGCAGGCGGGGGTGCAGTCACTTCTTCGGAGTCAGTCACATCCCTTAAGGCGCCTCATGCACTTCCTGGGGAAGATGGTTGCAGCTATGGAGGCAGTGCCGTTCGCGCAATTCCATCTACGGCCACTCCAATGGGACATTCTTCGCAAATGGGACAAGAGTGCGGCTTCCCTCGACAAGAACATCTCTCTTTCACTTGCAGCCAAAACATCACTTCAGTGGTGGCTCCTACCCACATCTCTGTCTCGGGGAAAATCATTCCTCCCTCCAACCTGGGCTGTGGTCACGACGGACGCGAGCCTGTCAGGTTGGGGAGCGGTTTTTCTCCACCACAGGGCTCAAGGAACCTGGACTCCAGTAGAATCGTCCCTTCAGATCAATATTCTGGAGATAAGGGCAGTATATCTAGCCCTATTGGCTTTCCATCGGTGGCTGGAGGGCAGGCAGATCCGAATCCAGTCGGACAACGCCACTGCCGTCGCCTACATCAACCACCAAGGCGGCACTCGCAGTCGTCAAGCCTTCCAAGAAGTCGGGCGGATTCTGCAGTGGGTGGAAGTAACAGGCTCCACCATCTCTGCAGTTCACATCCCGGGCGTGGAAAACTGGGAAGCAGATTTTCTCAGTCGTCAGGGCATGGACGCGGGGGAATGGTCTCTTCACCCAGACGTGTTTCGAGAGATCTGTCGCCGCTGGGGAACGCCGGACGTCGATCTCATGGCGTCACGACACAACAACAAGGTCCCGGCCTTCATGGCACGGTCTTAGGATCACAGAGCTCTGGCAGCGGACGCTCTGGTCCAGGATTGGTCGCAGTTTCGACTGCCATATGTGTTTCCCCCTCTGGCGATGCTGCCCAGAGTACTACGCAAGATCCGGTCCGACTGCCGTCGCGTCATTCTCGTCGCTCCAGACTGGCCGAGGCGGTCGTGGTATCCGGATCTGTGGCATCTCACGGTGGGTCAACCGTGGGCGCTTCCAGACCGCCCAGACTTGCTGTCACAAGGGCCGTTTTTCCATCTGAATTCTGTGGCCCTCAACCTGACTGTGTGGCCATTGAGTCCTGGCTCCTAGCGTCTTCAGGGTTATCTCAGGATGTCATTGCCACCATGAGACAAGCCAGGAAGCCAACGTCCGCCAAAATCTATTACAGGTCTTGGCAAATCTTCTTATCCTGGTGCTCTGATAACGGTTTTCCTCCATGGCCGTTTGCTTTACCCACATTTCTTTCATTCCTACAATCTGGAATGGACAAGGGTTTGTCCCTCGGCTCTCTCAAGGGCCAAGTGTCGGCGCTCTCCGTGTTTTTTCAAAAGCGTCTAGCCAGGCTTCCGCAGGTCCGCACGTTCCTGCAGGGGGTTTGCCACATGGTCCCACCTTACAAACGTCCGTTGGAACCTTGGGATCTTAACAGGGTTCTGACGGCTCTTCAAAAGCCGCCTTTTGAGCCGCTGCGAGATGTCTCTCTCTCCCGTCTTTCTCAGAAGGTGGCCTTCCTGGTGGCAGTCACATCACTTCGGAGAGTGTCTGAGCTTGCAGCGCTGTCATGCAAAGCCCCCTTCCTGGTTTTCCACCAGGATAAGGTGGTTCTGCGTCCTGTCCCGGAATTTCTCCCTAAGGTGTCCCCTTTTCATCTAAATCAGGATATCTCCTTGCCTTCCTTTTGCCCTCATCCAATTCACCAGTGTGAAAAGGATTTGCACTCTTTGGATCTAGTGAGAGCACTCCGGTTCTACGTCTCTCGCACGGCGCCCCTGCGCCGTTCAGATGCGCTCTTTGTCCTTGTCGCTGGCCAGCGTAAGGGCTCTCAGGCCTCCAAGTCAACCTTGGCTCGGTGGATCAAGGAACCGATTCTCGAGGCCTACCGTTCTTCTGGGCTTCCACTTCCTGCAGGGTTGAAAGCCCATTCTACCAGAGCCGTAGGTGCGTCCTGGGCTTTGCGGCACCGGGCGACGACTCAGCAGGTGTGTCAGGCAGCTACGTGGTCTAGTCTGCACACTTTCACGAAGCACTATCAAGTGCATGCCTATGCTTCGGCAGACGCCAGTCTAGGTAGGCGAGTCCTCCAGGTGGCGGTTGCCCACCTGTAAGAGGGGGCCGTTTTCGGCTCCTTTTATTGAGGTATTCTTTTACCCACCCAGGGACTGCTCTTGGACGTCCTAATTGTCTGGGTCTCCCAATGGAGCGACAAAGAAAATGGGAATTTTGTTTACTTACCGTAAATTCCTTTTCTTCTAGCTCCTATTGGGAGACCCAGCACCCGCCCCTGTGCCCTTCGGGCTGGTTGTTCTTTTGTGTACACATGTTGTTGATGTTGATTTGTTCTTATGGTTCATGGTTTTCAGTTCTCCGAACATCCTTCGGATTGAATTTACCCTAGACCAATTTATAAGTTTTCTCCTTCCTGCTTTTGCACCAAAACTGAGGAGCCCGTGATCCACGGGAGGGTGTATAGGCAGAGGGGAGGGGTTACACTTTTTTAAAAGTGTAATACTTTGTGTGGCCTCCGGAGGCAGAAGCTATACACCCAATTGTCTGGGTCTCCCAATAGGAGCTAGAAGAAAAGGAATTTACGGTAAGTAAACAAAATTCCCTTTTTCTTTGTCGCTCCATTGGGAGACCCAGACAATTGGGTGTATAGCTTCTGCCTCCGGAGGCCACACAAAGTATTACACTTAAAGTGTAACCCCTCCCCTCTGCCTATACACCCTCCCGTGGATCACGGGCTCCTCAGTTTTATGCTTTGTGTGGAAGGAGGCACACATCCACTCATGCATTCTCATATTAGTTATGTCGGTTGGAAGAAAAGAGGGCCCCCACGGGGCCCCCGGCATGTTCCCTTCTCACCCCACTACGTCGGCGGTGTTGTTAAGGTTGAGGTACCCATTGTGGGTACAAAGGCCGGAGCCTCATGCCGTCTCCTTCACCATCCCTTAGCGGCTCTGGGAGAAGTGGGATCCTGAGCGGTCATCCATTTACTGGGACCGTGCTCCCTCCGCAGCCCCTGTGGGAATCTGCCAGACCGGAGTCTATTCAACCTCAGGGACCGGGCCCTGCAACTCATCAACCACCAAGGCGGCACTCGCAGTCGTCAAGCCTTCCAGGAAGTCCGGCAGATTCTGCAGTGGGTGGAAGCCACAGCCTCCACCATCTCCGCAGTTCACATCCCGGGCGTAGAAAACTGGGAAGCAGATTTTCTCAGTCGTCAGGGCATGGATGCGGGGGAATGGTCTCTACACCCAGAAGTGTTTCGAGAGATCTGTCGCCGCTGGGGAACGCCGGACGTCGACACGGCACAACAACAAAGTCCCGGCATTCATGGCTCGGTCTCTAGATCACAGAGCTCTGGTGGCGGATGCGTTAGTTCAGGATTGGTCGCAGTTTCGACTGCCTTACGTGTTTCTTCCTCTGGCGATGCTGCCCAGAGTGTTACGCAAGATCAGATCTGACTGCCGTCGCGCCATTCTCGTCGCTCCAGACTGGCCGAGGCGGTCGTGGTACCCGGATCTGTGGCATCTCACGGTGGGACAACCGTGGGCGCTTCCAGACCGCCCAGACTTGCTGTCACAAGGCCCGTTTTTCCATCTGAATTCTGTGGCCCTCAACCTGACTGTGTAGCCATTGAGTCCTGGCTCCTAGCGTCTTCAGGGTTATCTCAGGATGTCATTGCCACCATGAGACAGGCCAGGAAGCCAACGTCCGCCAAGATCTATTACAGGTCTTGGCAAATCTTCTTATCCTGGTGCTCTGATAACGGTTTTCCGCCATGGCCGTTTGCCTTACCCACTTTTCTTTCATTCCTTCAATCCGGAATGGACAAGGGTTTGTCACTCGGCTCCTTCAAGGGCCAAGTATCGGCGCTCTCCGTATTTTTTCAAAAGCGCCTAGCCAGGCTTCCGCAGGTCCGCACGTTCCTGCAGGGAGTTTGCCACATAGTCCCACCTTACAAACGTCCGCTGGAACCCTGGGATCTTAACAGGGTGCTAACGGCTCTTCAGAAACCACCTTTCGAGCCGCTGCGGGATGTCTCTTTATCACGTCTTTCGCAGAAGGTGGCCTTTCTAGTGGCAGTCACATCACTCCGGAGAGTGTCTGAGCTTGCAGCGCTGTCATGCAAAGCCCCCTTTTTGGTGTTTCACCAGGATAAGGTGGTTCTGCGTCCGGTCCCGGATTTTCTCCTTAAGGTGGTATCTCCTTTTCATCTCCATCAAGATATCTCCTTGCCTTCATTTTGCCCTAATCCAATTCACCAATGTGAAAAGGATTTGCACTCTTTGGATCTAGTGAGAGCACTCCGGTTCTACGTGTCTCGCACGGCGACCCTGCGTCGTTCAGATGCGCTCTTTGTCCTTGTCGCTGGCCAGCGTAAGGGTTCGCAGGCTTCCAAGTCAACCTTGGCTCTGTGGATCAAGGAACCGATTCTCGAAGCCTACCGTTCTTCTGGGCTTCCGCTTCCTTCAGGGCTGAAAGCCCATTCTACCAGAGCCGTAGGTGCGTCCTGGGCATTGCGGCACCGGGCTACGGCTCAGCAGGTGTGTCAGGCAGCTACGTGGTCTAGTCTGCACACTTTCACGAAACACTATCAAGTGCATACCTATGCTTCGGCAGACGCCAGTTTAGGTAGGCGAGTCCTTCAGGCGGCGGTTGCCCACCTGTAAGAGGGGGCCGTTGCGGCTCTTTTTATTGAGGTATTCTTTTACCCACCCAGGGACTGCTTTTGGACGTCCCAATTGTCTGCGTCTCCCAATGGAGCGACAAAGAAGAAGGGAATTTCTTTGTCGCTCCATTGGGAGACCCAGACAATTGGGTGTATAGCTTCTGCCTCCGGAGGCCACACAAAGTATTACACTTTAAAAAGTGTAACCCCTCCCCTCTGCCTATACACCCCCCCCGTGGATCACGGGCTCCTCAGTTTTATGCTTTGTGTTGAAGGAGGCACACATTCACGCAAGCTCCCATTTTAGTCAGCAGCAGCTGCTGATTGTATCGGATGGAAGAAAAGAGGGCCTCTAACAGGGCCCCCGGCATGCTCCCTTCTCACCCCACTAAGTCGGCGGTGTTGTTAAGGTTGAGGTACCCATTGCGGGTACACAGGCTGGAGCCACATGCCGTTTTCCTTCCCCATCCCTTAGGGGCTCTGGGAGAAGTGGGATCCTAACCGGTCACCATTCACTGGGACCGGGCTCCCTCCGCAGCCCCTGTGGGATTCTGTCGGACAGGAGACTGAGTATCATCAGGGACAGGGCCCTGCATCTACAGGTACTCTGTGTCCCCTTGGGGACGGTGCATGGAGCACCTTGGCCTCAGACGCTGCAGCGACTGCGGTGTTGGTATGAGACCGGGACTACCGCGCCGACCGCATCTGCTTGCCGGCCGCGGTTTTAACTTTAGTCCCCGGCTTTTGCGGCCTAGTGCCTTAAACTCCCGCCCCCGGGCCTGCCAGTCAGGGGTAAGGGCGGGACGGTCGGTCTGACGCCGACAGTGAGGGCTGGAGCACACTTAGCTGTCCTCCGCCCCCCTCACTAATCACTCTAGGGCACCAGATTCCCGCACTTTTGTAGTTACGCCCACGGCTCCCTCCTCCCCTGTGAACGCCGACAGCCATGTTTTAAGCACATTCTGCCGGTGGAGGACTTCTGGCTGCATCTCTGGGAGACCCGAGGCAGGGAATCTGGTGGCCACACACCGCTTGAGCGGTCGGTAAGCCACACCGGTCACCCGGTGTTGGGACCCCTAGAGTGCCGAACTTTATATATATATATATATATATATATATATATATATATATATATATATATATATATATATATATATATATATATATATATATATATATATATATATATATATATATAATTATATTTGTATACATTTTCTCGGTTCGGCTGTACTGTTAGCTTGTGGCTATATATCCCTCAGTGATCACGCTCCTGGGAGACAACAGCATGTCGTTCACAAGGAGCAAGGGTGCCAAGGCACAGGGTTATTTTGCAACCTGTACCTCTTGTGCGGCTATGCTACCTGCAGGTTCCACCTACCCTCACTGTGAGCAATGCTCGGGCCCTGTGGCACTCGCTCAGCCGGAGCCTGGGGCACTGGTAGGACCCTCAGCCCCCAGGCCCCTCTCGGTCTGCGACGAAGCGTGCTCCTGGGGTGGCCTCTAGTTATTACGTGGAGGACTCCGGCACGGACCGCAGTCCCAGACCGGCTAAGCGGGCTCGCTTAGAATCTTCCCCGACTTCATCACGCTGTTCGGGGTCTCAGCTTGAGGACTCTCTAGAGAGGATGAGGCGGAGGTCGCAGCCCAGGACTCTGACCCTGACGTTGCTCTCAATCTTGATACACCTGAAGGGGACGCCATAGTAAATGACCTTATAGCGTCCATCAACCAGGTGCTAGATCTTTCTCTCCCAACTCCACCTATAGAGGAGTCGGCCGCACAGCAGGAGAAGCACCAGTTTAGGTTTCCCAAACGTACTCGGAGTGTTTTCTTCGATCACTCGAACTTCAGAGATGCTGTCCAGAAGCACAGGGCTTTCCCGGACAAGCGCTTTACTAAACGCCTTAATGACACACGTTACCCCTTCCCCTCTGACGTAGTTAAGGGTTGGGCTCAATGTCCCAAGGTGGATCCTCCAGTCTCTAGACTGGCGGCTAGATCCGTAGTAGCAGTGGCTGACGGTTCAACGCTCAAGGATGCCACGGACAGGCAGATAGAGCTCCTAATGAAATCCATCTATGAAGCCATAGGCGCGTCCTTTGCCCCAGCCTTTGCAGCAGTGTGGGCACTCCAGGCTATCTCAGCTTGTCTGTCTGAGATTAATGCGGTCACCCGTACCTCGGCTCCGCAAGTAGCGTCTTTGACTTCTCAGGCGTCGGTATTCTCATCCTACGCCATGAATGCTGTCCTGGACTCGGCTAGCCGTACAGCGGTAGCATCCGCCAATTCGGTGGCAGTCCGCAGGGCCATGTGGCTACGCGAATGGAAGGCAGACTCTGCTTCCAAGAAGTTCTTGACCGGTTTGCCTTTTTCTGGCGACCGACTGTTTGGCGAACAATTGGATGAAATTATTAAGCAATCCAAGGGAAAGGACTCGTCCTTACCCCAGCCCAAACCAAAGAGACCTCAGCATCGAAAAATTCAAGCGAGGTTTCGGTCCTTTCGGCCCTCAGCCAGATCCCAATCCTCCTCGTCCAACAGGCCACAGAAGAGCCAGAGAAACTCTTCTGCATGGCGGTCTAAGTCACGTCCTCCAAAGACCGCCGGAGGCACCGTCTCCAAGGCGGCCTCCTCATGACTTTCGGCCTCCCCAAACCGCATCCTCGGTCGGTGGCAGGCTCTCCCGCTTTTGCGACGCCTGGTGGCCACGTGTCCAAGACCGATGGGTGAGGGACATTCTGTCTCACGGTTACAGGATAGAGTTCAGCTCTCGTCCTCCGACTCGTTATTTCAGAACATCTCCGCCCCCCGAGCGAACCGTGGCACTTTTTCAGGCGGTGAACACTTTGTAGACAGAAGGAGTTGTGATCCCCGTTCCCCTTCAGGAACGTGGTCGCGGTTTTTACTCCAACCTGTTCGTGGTACCAAAAAAGGACGGTTCATTCCGTCCCGTTTTGGACCTCAAATTGCTCAACAGACATGTGAGAACCAGGCGGTTTCGCATGGAATCCCTCCGCTCTGTCATCACTTCGATGTCCCAAGGAGACTTCCTAGCATCAATCGACATCAGGGATGCCTATCTCCATGTGCCGATCGCTCCAGGGCACCAACGCTTCCTGCGTTTCGCCATCGGGGACGAACACCTTCAGTTTGTGGCACTGCCTTTCGGCCTGGTGACAGCCCCACGGGTCTTCACCAAGGTCATGGCATCCGTTGTGGCAGTCCTACACTCTCAGGGCCAGTCGGTGATCCCGTACTTAGACGATCTCCTAGTCAAGGCACCCTCCCGGGTGGCATGTCAACACAGTCTGACCGTGGCTCTGGAGACGCTCCAGAGGTTCGGGTGGATCATCAATTTCCCAAAGTCAAAATTGACTCCGACCCAATCACTGACTTACCTCGGGATGGAGTTTCATACTCTCTCAGCGATAGTCAAGCTACCGCTGGACAAACAGCGTTCGCTGCAAACAGGGGTGCAATCTCTCCTTCGGGCCCAGTCACACCCCTTGAGGCGCCTCATGCACTTCCTGGGGAAGATGGTGGCAGCAATGGAGGCAGTTCCCTTTGCGCACTTTCGTCTGCGCCCACTCCAATGAGACATTCTCCGCAAATGGGACAAGAGGTCGACGTCCTTAGACAGGAACGTCTCTCTTTCTCTGACAGCCAAGACCTCTCTTCAGTGGTGGCTTCTTCCCACTTCTCTGTCGAAGGGAAAATCCTTCCTCCCCCCATCCTGGGCTGTGGTCACGACGGACGCGAGTCTGTCAGGGTGGGGAGCGGTTTTTCTCCACCACAAGGCTCAGGGAACCTGGACTCGGACAGAGTCCTCCCTTCAGATCAATGTTCTGGAGATAAGGGTAGTGTATCTAGCCCTAAAAGCGTTCCATCGGTGGCTGGAGGGCAGGCAGATCCGCATACAGTCGGACAACGCCACGGCGGTCGCGTACATCAACCACCAGGGCGGCACTCGCAGTCGTCAAGCCTTCCAAGAAGTTCGGCGGATTCTGCTGTGGGCGGAGGCCACAGCCTCCACCATCTCCGCGGTTCACATCCCGGGCGTAGAAAACTGTGAAGCAGACTTTCTCAGTCGCCAGGGCATTGACGCAGGGGAATGGTCTCTTCACCCGGACGTGTTTCAAGAGATCTGTTGCCGCTGGGGAACGCCGGACGTCGATCTCATGGCGTCTCGGCACAACAACAAAGTCCCGGCATTCATGGCACGGTCTCAGGATCACAGAGCTCTGGCGGCGGACGCCTTAGTTCAGGATTGGTCGCAGTTTCGACTGCCTTATGTGTTTCCTCCTCTGGCGATGCTGCCCAGAGTGTTGCGCAAGATCAGGTCCGACTGCCGCCGCGCCATCCTCGTCGCTCCAGACTGGCCGAGGAGGTCGTGGTACCCAGACCGACCAGACTTGCTGTCTCAAGGGCCATTTTTCCATCTGAATTCTGCGGCCCTCAACCTGACTGTGTGGCCATTGAGTCCTGGCTCCTAGCGTCCGCAGGGTTATCTCAAGAGGTCATTGCCACTATGAGACAGGCCAGGAAACCAACGTCAGCCAAGATCTATCACAGGGCTTGGAGGATCTTCTTAGCCTGGTGCTCTGATAAGGGGTTTACCCCCTGGCCGTTTGCCTTAGGCTACTTTCACACATCAGTTTTTTGCCATCAGGTTCAATCCGGAAAAAAACGGGTAAAACGGATCCGGTACCGCATCCGTTTTTTCCCCATAGACTTGCATTGTTACCGGATTGTACCGGATGGCTTTGCGTTGCATCCGTTTTTTTCCGGATGCGGCAAAATTAGTTAAAGCGGCGGCCGGAGGCAACGTAGCTTGCAACGTTTTTTTGTCCGGCAAAAAAAACGCATCGATACGGCGTGTTTTACAATAGAAGCCTATGGACGCCGGATCCGGCGTAATGCGGTAAAAAACGGATGCGGCCGCCGGATCCGTTTTTCTAAACTGAGCATGCTCCAATGTAATTAACAAAACGGATCCAGCCAAAAACCGGACGAAAAGGATGCAAAAACGGATGCAAACCGTATCCACCGGATCCGTTTTTTAACGGATCCAGCATAACGGATCCGTTAAAAAAACGGATCCGGTGGATACGGTTTTCACTTTTTTTTCAGGATCCGTTGGATCAGGAAAAAAAAGGACTGTGCCTGAATACAGAAAACTGATGTGTGAAAGTAGCCTAACCCACGTTTCTTTCCTTCCTTCAATCCGGAATGGACAAGGGTTTGTCTCTCGGCTCTCTCAAGGGACAAGTATCGGCGCTTTCCGTGTTTTTTCAAAAGCGTCTAGCCAGGCTTCCGCAGGTCCGCACGTTCCTGCAGGGAGTTTGCCACATAGTCCCACCTTACAAGCGGCCGCTGGAACCCTGGGATCTCAACAGGGTTCTACGGGCTCTTCAGAAACCACCTTTTGAGCCGCTGCGGGATGTCTCTCTATCACGTCTTTCGCAGAAGGTGGCATTTCTAGTGGCAGTTACGTCACTCCGAAGAGTGTCAGAGCTTGCAGCGCTGTCATGCAAAGCCCCCTTCCTGGTATTTCACCAGGATAAGGTGGTTCTGCGCCCGGTCCCGGACTTTCTCCCCAAGGTGGTGTCCCCTTTTCATCTCAATCAGGATATCTCCTTACCTTCATTTTGCCCTCATCCAATTCACCAATGTGAAAAGGATTTGCATTCATTAGATCTAGTGAGAGCACTCCGGATCTACTTGTCTCGCACGGCGCCACTGCGCCGTTCTGATGCACTCTTTGTCCTTGTCGCTGGCCAGCGTAAGGGGTCGCAGGCTTCCAAGTCAACCTTGGCTCGGTGGATCAAGGAACCGATTTTTGAAGCCTACCGTTCTTCTGGGCTTCCGATTCCTTCAGGGCTGAAAGCCCATTCTACCAGAGCCGTGGGTGCGTCCTGGGCATTGCGGCACCGGGCGACGGCTCAGCAGGTGTCAGGCGGCTACCTGGTCTAGTCTGCACACTTTCACGAAACACTATCAGGTGCATACCTATGCTTCGGCAGATGCCAGCCTAGGTAGGCAGATCCTTCAGGCGGCGGTTGCCCACCTTTAAGAGGAGGGCCGTTGTCGGCTCTTCTTATCGGGGTATTCTTTTACCCACCCAGGGATTGCTCTTGGACGTCCCAATTGTCTGGGTCTCCCAATGGAGCGACAAAGAAGAAGGGAATTTTGTTTACTTACCGTAAATTCCTTTTCTTCTAGCTCCTATTGGGAGACCCAGCACCCGCCCCTGTTCCCTTCGGGCTGTTGTTCTTTTGTGTACACATGTTGTTCATGTTGAATTGTTCTTTTGGTTCATGGTTACAGTTCTCCGAACATCCTTCGGATTGAATTTACCTTAGACCAATTTATAAGTTTCCTCCTTCCTGCTTTTGCACCAAAACTGAGGAGCCCGTGATCCACGGGGGGGTGTATAGGCAGAGGGGAGGGGTTACACTTTTTAAAGTGTAATCCTTTGTGTGGCCTCCGGAGGCAGAAGCTATACACCCAATTGTCTGGGTCTCCCAATAGGAGCTAGAAGAAAAGGAATTTACGGTAAGTAAACAAAATTCCCTTCTTTTCAGCTGCTTTCTTTCTTTTTCTTTTGTGTTTCATCACACACCTTGAATCTGTTTTTGCTGCAAGAAAATGAGACCCTTTTATTTCCATCCAGTGGCTGATGACCTGTCCCGGTGTAGATCTCATCTATTACCCGGACTCATACGTGATCGGGCTCTATGAGAGTTTGCATTCACCAACACCAAGTAGAGATTTTAAAAATGGAGAATTGTTTGATTTTGTACCTTTACTTGCTCTCTGACATGTGTCCCTCTTCCCCAAAGGTTTCCTGTCGTCTGGTGACGTGGATCTGGTCGTTGAGCATTTGACCCGGATTATTCTAGAAGAGGCAGAGTCTCAGAGCTGGTAATTGTTTCCTCTAAGGGGTAGGGTTGGATATTATTATTTTTGGTTTGGACAATGCCTTGTTCATATCCTTTATTATAATATATGGGGGGTCCTGACCTGGTACACAAACAACCCTCATTATAAGGGGTCAGGCTGGCTGCATTAATTACAGTCACAGAAGACCTTTAGTTGTACAATCTTTTTGGTGCAGAGTGTGTGTATATGTTCCTGCCTTTTGTATACAAGTGTTATAGGATATTCTCCTTTTTTCTTTGTTTGCAGCCAGGCTGCTATTGAATCCTCGGGATCGTTGGCCAGGGTTCATCCGGCAGTGTTTATTAGCCGTATGGTGCCCCCGCTCTGTGCAAGGCTACGGACAGGTAAGAGAATGATCAATCGCATTGTGTTTCTGTGGCATCAATGGGATTATTTTTGTGGCGCAGATGGCGATTAAAGTGGCACCTCTCTATTCCACATCGAACGAAGAGCGAGCAGATGATGTTGCTTCGACAGGTGTCTGCCATGCATCATGCACATGATGGTGCAATGTTATTGGCACCTCTCGCTTCTGCAGAATCCCTTAAATGGGGGTCTTCACATCCCAGTTGATATCCATTAATGAATTTCACTTCCAAGTTCATAAAGGGTGGGGGTTTGGACCCCTACAGATCCCTGTATTCAAATAAGGCTATGCACAACCAATAGACATAAGGGTTGCAGTACATGGAAAAAGGGCCATGGGGCTCCGACTTCTCGATTTATCATAGATCATAAAGTAAAGGCAAATCCTAGCAATATGACAACAATTTCAAGTTGCGTTGCCATATATTTGGACCATGCACGTGGTCTTCCAACCAATGGATATTTCTACAATAGGGTAAACCAAGTTTGAGGGGAAATAAAAGAGTTTGCTGGATGTCCTCCCCAGAAACCATGTCGCTCTTTTTGGTGAGTTGTGTCTGGAATTGCACGCAAGGAGCCGAGATGCAATAACCAATCACAACCCATCGTCAATGTGTTTATCCTCTACACAGTCACTAATAACTGCAGCGTGTTTAATTCACTGACTTTTTGTTTTCTCACAGTGCCCATGGAAGGTACGGATGCCTCGGGCAGCGTTATACCCCCGCACATTGTATGGCAGCGCTGCCTTGAAGCTTTAGCTGCTATATCTACGCATCACAGTATCATTCAAGAGACTGTGCCGATACTACTGGATTACGTCCGCCAAACACAAAGAGGTATCTACCCTTCACATGACTGTAATACCGCCATATTCTCATTACATTTAACCCCTTAAACGCATTTTTTTTTTTCAGTGTATGCTCCTCAACAGTGTGCTCTCAAGCTACATCTATTTACTATATATATTTTTTCTTCCACATCTCCCCCCCCCCCCCCCCCCAAAAAAAAACACGTGAAGAAAAAACAAGTGCAGAAGATGTGGTCGCTGTGTGCAAGAGCCTTCATCACGTGGCGGTACTATGCCAAGAAAACGCAGAGTCTCTATGTTATTATCACCAGAAAGTGATACCGTGTCTGATGTCCCTCACCGTGCAAGCTGCAATGCAAGGTAATGTCAGAAGCGAGTGTGCTGTGCAGTTTTATGGTGAATGCCTACAGTTGGTGCAAATGGATTCGCAGGAGCCATTCCATCAGCCGCGTCAGTGGACAGCTGCCCTAAACCTCGCCTTATACTTCCCAGAATCTGCGATTAGCCGACCTGGCGCAATGTCGTCATTGCACAAGTGTTGTGAATACATTTGAATTAGTTTCCAGTTTGGGGCTCCTTCTTGTGGTCAGTGCTGGCGATGCAGTTGACTTGCTGAATGGGAAACAGCTGAGGAGGATTGGCAATCAGGCCATTCGGATTGGGCCTATATAACTGAGTAGTTTCCTCCTGTTCCTTGCTGGTGCTCAATGTATCTCCTGTGTGCTAAGGACATTCTGAAACCAGCCCTTTTCTCTGTGTCTACCAGAACTCCTCTCAGATAAGTTGGTCTTTGTACCTCTGCTTATGGTTTTCACTTTCTTGTTATTTTGCCTGTGTGGCGTTCTTGGTGGAGTTGGATCATTCCCTGCTGGGAGTATCTGTGTACCTTGATCCATGATCTGCTATGTATTGTGTGTTTGTCATGCTTGGTACTAAATTCAGTCCTTCCTCTATATCAGTGTTTCTTTGTCGCTCCATTGGGAGACCCAGACAATTGGGTGTATAGCTTCTGCCTCCGGAGGCCACACAAAGTATTACACTTTAAAAAGTGTAACCCCTCCCCTCTGCCTATACACCCTCCCGTGCATCACGGGCTCCTCAGTTTTATGCTTTGTGTTGAAGGAGGCACACATGCACGCAAGCTCCACATTTTAGTCAGCAGCAGCTGCTGACTTTATCGGATGGAAGAAAAGAGGGCCCATAAGGGCCCCCGGCATGCTCCCTTCTCACCCCACTATGGTCGGCGGTGCGGTTAAGGTTAAGGTACCCATTGCGGGTACAAAGGCTGGAGCCACATGCTGTTATCCTTCCCCATCCTTTCGGGGCTCTGGGTGAAGTGGGATCCTAAACGGTCACCATGCACTGGGACCGTGCTCCCTCCGCAGCCCCTGGGGGAATCTGCTGGACAGGAGACCGGGTATCGTCAGGGACAGGGCCCTGCTCCTCTGAGGTACTTTGTGTCCCCTTGGGGACGGCGCATAGAGCGCCTGTGTAATGGACGCTGCAGCAGCTGCTGGGTGTTTTGTGTCGCCGGACTACCGCGCCGACTGCGCTTGTTTGCCGGCCGCGCTAATAAATTTAGTCCCCGGCTTTTGCGGCCTAGTACCGCAAACTCCCGCCCCCGGGCCTGCCAGTCAGGGGTAAGGGCGGGACGCTAGACTAGACGTCAGCGGTGAGGGCTGGAGCATACTGAGGTATCCTCCTCCCCCCTCACTAAGCACTGTGGGGCACCAGATTCCCGCACTTTCTGAGGCACGCCCACGGCTCCCTCCTCCTCTCAGAACGCTGGCAGCCATTCCTATCAGCACTTCTGACGCTGGAGAACTTCAGAGGGGAGACAACAGCCGAGCTCCACAGCTCTGGGAGGCCCAGGCAGGGAATCTGGTGGTCACACAACCGCTGAGGGCGGTCGGTAAGCCGCACCTGTTACTAGGTGCTGGCCCCCCTGGGTGCCGAAGTGTATATTTATATACTTATATTGTATACGTTTACTTTGTTCGGCTGCACTATTTGCTTTTGGCTATATACCCTCACTGATTGCTCTAAGAGGAGACTACAGCATGTCGTCCGCAAAAAGCAAGGGTGCCAAGGCACAGGCTTATTTTGCAACCTGTACCTCTTGTGCGGCTATGCTACCTGCAGGTTCCACCTACCCTCATTGTGTGCAATGCTCGGCCCCTGTGACACTCACTCAGCCGGAGCCTCAGCCACTAGTGGGACCCTCGGCCCAGGTAGAAACACCGGCTGCCGCTGTCCAGGTGGCAGGGACAGAGTTTGCAGTATTGGCTGACAAACTTTCTGAGTCAATTTCTCAATCCATGGCTCAGTCTATGGATAGATGGTCTGCTACGATATTAGAAGCTTTGCAGTCCAGACCGGTAACACAGGCCCCGGGCACTGTTGAATCATTGCCCTCAGACCCCCCTCGGTCGGCGCAGCAAAGTGCTCCTGAGGCGACTCATAGGTCCCACGGTGAGGACTCCGACACGGACCGCAGTCCCAGACCGGTTAAGCGGGCTCGCTGGGAGCTTCCCTCGACTTCATCACACTGCTCAGGGTCTCAGCATGAGGACTCTCTGGAGGATGAAGCGGAGGTGGCAGATCAGGGCTCTGATCATGACGCCGCTCTCAATCTTGATACACCTGAAGGGGACGCCATAGTAAACGACCTTATAGCGTCCATCAATCAGGTGTTAGAACTTCCTTCTCCAGCTCCTCCGATTGAGGAGTCAGCTTCTCAGCAGGAGAAATTCCAATTTAGGTTTCCCAAACGTACACGGAGTGCGTTTCTTGATCACTCCAACTTCAGAGATACAGTCCAGAAACACCGAGCTTTTCCGGACAAGCGCTTTACCAAGCGCCTTAATGACACACGTTACCCCTTCCCCCCTGACGTAGTTAAGGGTTGGGCTCAGTGTCCCAAGGTGGATCCTCCAGTCTCTAGACTGGCGGCTAGATCCATAGTTGCAGTGGCAGATGGTTCATCGCTCAAGGATGCCACTGACAGGCAGATAGAGCTCCTGATGAAATCCATCTATGAAGCTATAGGCGCGTCTTTTGCTCCGGCATTCGCAGCCGTCTGGGCACTCCAAGCTATATCCGCTTGTCAGGCTGAGATTAATGCAGTCACACGTGCCTCTACTCCACAGGTTGCGTCTTTAACCTCTCAGGCGTCGGCTTTTGCGTCCTACGCCATGAATGCTGTCCTGGACTCTGCGAGCCGTACGGTGGTAGCATCCGCCAATTCAGTGGCAGTCCGCAGGGCCATGTGGCTACGCGAATGGAAGGCAGACTCTGCTTCCAAGAAGTTCTTAACCGGTTTGCCATTTTCTGGCGACCGTCTGTTTGGCGAGCAATTGGATGAAATCATTAAACAATCCAAGGGAAAGGACTCGTCCTTACCCCAGTCCAAACCAAACAGACCTCAACAACGGAAGATACAATCGAGGTTTCGGTCCTTTCGGCCCTCAGCCAGGTCTCAATTCTCCTCGTCCAACAGGCCACAGAAGAACCAGAGGAACTCTGATTCATGGCGGTCTAAGTCACGACCTAAAAAGACCGCCGGAGGAACCGCTCCCAAAGCGGCCTCCTCATGACTTTCGGCCTCCCCAATCCGCATCCTCGGTCGGTGGCAGGCTCTCCCGCTTTTGCGACGCCTGGTTGCCACATGTCCAAGACCGATGGGTGAGAGACATTCTGTCTCACGGTTACAGGATAGAGCTCAGCTCTCGTCCTCCGACTCGTTTCTTCAGAACATCTCCGCCCCCCGAGCGAGCCGATGCTCTTCTTCAGGCGGTGAGCACTCTGAAGGCAGAAGGAGTGGTGATCCCTGTTCCCCTTCAGGAATGGGGTCACGGTTTTTACTCCAACTTGTTTGTGGTGCCAAAGAAGGACGGATCTTTCCGTCCCGTTCTGGACCTCAAACTGCTCAACAGACATGTGAAAACCAGGCGGTTCCGGATGGAATCTCTCCGCTCCGTCATCGCCTCGATGTCCCAAGGAGACTTCCTAGCATCAATCGACATCAAGGATGCTTATCTCCACGTGCCGATTGCACCAGAGCATCAGCGCTTCCTGCGCTTCGCCATCAGGGACGAACACCTTCAGTTCGTAGCACTGCCTTTCGGCCTGGCGACAGCCCCACGGGTCTTCACCAAGGTCATGGCAACAGTGGTAGCAGTCCTACACTCTCAGGGACACTCGGTGATCCCTTACTTAGACGATCTTCTAGTCAAGGCCCCCTCCCGGGTGGCATGCCAACACAGCCTGAACATTGCTCTGGAGACTCTCCAGAGATTCGGGTGGATCATCAACTTCCCAAAGTCAAAATTGACACCGACCCAATCACTGACATATCTCGGGATGGAGTTTCATACTCTCTCAGCTGAGTGAAACTTCCGCTGGACAAACAGCGTTCACTACAGACAGGGGTGCAATCTCTCCTTCGGGCCCAGTCACATCCCTTGAGACGCCTCATGCACTTCCTAGGGAAGATGGTGGCAGCAATGGAGGCAGTTCCATTTGCGCAGTTTCATCTGCGTCCACTCCAATGGGACATTCTCCGCAAATGGGACAGGAGGTCGAAGTCCCTCGACAGGAACGTCTCCCTTTCTCGGGCAGCCAAAGCCTCCCTTCAGTGGTGGCTTCTTCCCACTTCCTTGTCGAAGGGGAAATCCTTCCTGCCCCCATCCTGGACTGTGGTCACGACGGACGCGAGTCTGTCAGGGTGGGGAGTGGTCTTCCTCCACCACAGGGCTCAGGGTACCTGGACTCAGCCAGAGTCCTCCCTTCAGATCAATGTTCTGGAGATAAGGGCAGTGTATCTAGCCCTAAAGGCGTTCCAGCCGTGGCTGGAAGGCAGACAGATCCGAATTCAGTCGGACAACGCCACGGCGGTGGCATACATCAACCACCAAGGCGGCACACGCAGTCGTCAAGCCTTCCAAGAAGTTCGGCGGATTCTGCTGTGGGTGGAAGCCACAGCCTCCACCATCTCCGCAGTTCACATCCCGGGCGTAGAAAACTGGGAAGCAGATTTTCTCAGTCGCCAGGGCATGGACGCAGGGGAATGGTCTCTTCACCCGGACGTGTTTCAAGAGATCTGTTGCCGCTGGGGAATGCCAGACGTCGACCTAATGGCGTCCCGGCACAACAACAAGGTCCCGGCATTCATGGCACGGTCTCAAGATCACAGAGCTCTGGCGGCAGACGCATTAGTTCAGGATTGGTCGCAGTTTCGACTGCCTTATGTATTTCCTCCTCTGGCACTACTGCCCAGAGTGTTACGCAAGATCAGGTCCGACTGCCGCCGCGCCATCCTCATCGCCCCAGACTGGCCGAGGAGGTCGTGGTACCCGGATCTGTGGCATCTCACGGTGGGTCAACCGTGGGCACTACCAGGACCGACCAGACTTGCTGTCTCAAGGGCCATTTTTCCATCTGAATTCTGCGGCCCTCAACCTGACTGTGTGGCCATTGAGTCCTGGATCCTAGCGTCTTCAGGGTTATCTCAAGAGGGTCATTGCCACTATGAGACAGGCCAGGAAACCAACGTCCGCCAAGATCTACCACAGGACGTGGAGGATCTTCCTATCCTGGTGCTCTGATCAGGGTTTTACTCCCTGGCCATTTGCCTTGCCCACTTTTCTGTCCTTCCTCCAATCAGGAATGGAAAAGGGTTTGTGTCTCGGCTCTCTTAAGGGACAAGTCTCCGGCGCTCTCCGTGTTTTTTCAAAAGCGTCTAGCCAGGCTTCCGCAGGTACGCACGTTCCCTGCAGGGGGTTTGCCACATTGTCCCTCCTTACAAGCGTCCGCTAGAACCCTGGGATCTGAACAGGGTGCTAACGGCTCTTCAAAAACCACCTTTTGAGCCGCTGCGGGATGTCTCTCTCTCACGTCTGTCGCAGAAGGTGGTCTTTCCTAGTGGCAGTCACATCACTTCGGAGAGTGTCTGAGCTAGCTGCACTGTCATGCAAAGCCCCCTTCCTGGTGTTTCACCAGGATAAGGTGGTCCTGCGTCCGGTTCCGCAATTTCTCCCTAAGGTGTATCCCCTTTTCATCTCAATCAGGATATCTCCTTACCTTCTTTTTGCCCTCATACAGTTCACCAAGGTGAAAAGGATTTGCACTTGTTAGATCTTGTGAGAGCACTCAGACTCTACATTTCTCGTACGGCGCCCCTGCGCCGTTCGGATGCGCTCTTTGTCCTTGTCGCTGGCCAGCGTAAAGGGTCGCAGGCTTCCAAGTCAACCCTTTGGCTCGGTGGATCAAGGAACCGATTCTTGAAGCCTAACCGTTCCTTCTGGGCTTCCGGTTCCTTCAGGGCTGAAAGCCCATTCTACCAGAGCCGTGGGTGCGTCCTGGGCATTGCGGCACCAGGCTACGGCTCAGCAGGTGTGTTAGGCGGCTACCTGGTCGAGTCTGCACACTTTCACGAAACACTATCAGGTGCATACCTACGCTTCGCAGATGCCAGCCTAGGTAGGCGAGTCCTTCAGGCGGCGGTTGCCCACCTGTAGGAAGGGTCCCGTTTTACGGCTCTTTTATCGAGGTATTCTTTTACCCACCCAGGGACTGCTTTTGGACGTCCCAATTGTCTGGGTCTCCCAATGGAGCGACAAAGAAGAAGGGAATTTTGTTTACTTACCGTAAATTCCTTTTCTTCTTAGCTCCTATTGGGAGACCCAGCACCCGCCCCTGTTCCCTTCGGGCTGTTTTTCTTTTGTGTACACATGTTGTTAATGTTGAATTGTTCTTTGGTTCATGGTTTCAGCTCTCCGAACATCCTTCGGATTGAATTTACCTTAGACCAATTTATAAGTTTCCCTCCTTCCTGCTTTTGCACCAAAACTGAGGAGCCCGTGATGCACGGGAGGGTGTATAGGCAGAGGGGAGGGGTTTACACTTTTAAGTGTAATACTTTGTGTGGCCTCCGGAGGCAGAAGCTATACACCCAATTGTCTGGGTCTCCCAATAGGAGCTAGAAGAAAAGGAATTTACGGTAAGTAAACAAAATTCCCTTCTTTCTTGGATCCCAGTAACACCAGAGTACTGATATAGTGGGGGAGAGCCTGTGTAGGCTCATTATTTTTCCATATCAGGCGTGCTGGTATTTACGAGGGTTTTTACGGCTGCAGTCAGTGCTCTTTCCTATCCTTTCCTATGCAGATAGTTTGGGCCTCATCTTTGCTGAATCTATTCTCTAGCTACTTATTGTTTTTTTCCTATATCACCGTAGTCTTTACATGTGGGGGGCTATCTATAACGTTGGGGACTGCTCCAAGGCAGATTAGCTTTTCTAATATTTTCTCCATCGTTTCATTGGGGGACACAGGACCATGGGTTATGCTGCTGTCACTAGGAGGCTGACACTAAGTAAACAGAAAAAGTTAGCTCCTCCCCAGCAGTATAACCCTGAGCCAGAGGCGGACTCAATCAGTTTTTTGCTTAGTGTCGTAGGAGGCTGATGTGGGCCGACTGGGCCCTCTTCAGCCACTTGATTTTTTGCGTATATTTTTTCTTTTTTCTCTCGGCGACGCTCGTCGCTCTCATCTGTTGGAATTTTCTTTTTTCTGCAGGTATCGTTTCTCTACCTCAGCCCTCGCAGCCGTGTGGGTACCGCTCCCCTGGGTCGCAGAAGCTTGAGTTCTCGGGCCCTCTCCCCCGTCCAATTCCACGGTACCACTCCCGGGTTGGCACGCTGGGCTAATCCTTCCTGGGCACCTCCTATTCACCCTGCGGTATCACCCCAAAGGGTGCAAGGGCATACAGCAGGGACTGGACCTCACAGCGCGTCTGGATGATGATGGGGCCCGCAGCGCTGCTTCAGGGGGCTCCCTGCCCCCACCGGCGTCCACCTTCCCTGCCTGCCTGCCTGCCTGCCTCATCCTTCTGCGGTCCGCAGCCTGCACACTGGCAGAGGCTACGCCGCCGACCAGGTAGGACACCCCCTCCTACCTTCCCCCCAGGCGGTTACAAAATATGGGCCCCGGTCCGGGCCTACTCACCGGGCGCCCCGGCCACGTCCTCTCCCAGCGCTGGAGTCCGCACTGACGGCCGGTGCACGGATGTCGCTGCCGCGCCGCCGCCCCCACAGGTAGAACCGCCGGTTTCTACATAATCCGGCGCTGGCTGCTTCCTTTTAGGCTCCCGGCCTGGGCCTAGCACCGGACGCCCCGGGCCGCATCGGGCGACAGAGCGCACGCACTGCCGCCATCCGGTCTTCGCAGCTGCGCCGCAGCCACCGGACAGCCGGCCGGTACCCTCCATGCTCCGGCAGCCTTCAAAATTTAGGCCCCGGCTTCGGCCTTGTCCCCGGCGTCCTAGGCCCGCCTCCTGCCGCAGCGCGATTAGCCGCCGGCCGCTCAATCTCCACCCTCCTCCCAGCCCCAGGCATCACAGGAGGGGGCGGTGGGGGTTTTTTCCCGCTCTCCTCGGCCCCCCCCCCCCACTCCCACCCCAGCATTCATTTTAGAAAAAAAAAAAAAAAGAGACTGATTATAGCAGTCTCCCTAGTCTGCGGATTGCTGAGGCTACAGCAACCACTCATAGGGGGGAAAAGTAGCCAACATTAGCCACTGAACGGTAGTGGTTGTTCTGTTCTTTTGTCATGGGCTCAGTTTATTTCAATATGTAAAGGTAGACATATATGTATATTAACTATTACGAGCACAATACAGGTTGAGAATTTAATTAAAAATTATGGGATTGGTTTGATTCAATGGGAATTTTTTTCTGCATTTTTTCTGCAGCATAATGTCTGAACCTGTCTTTTCTTGCATCATGACTCTTTGTGTGAGATCCTACAGGTGCTTCCTTATGATGGTTGTAAATTGCTCTTTTTATTCTTAGTAAGAACATACTTTTTGATATTTGCAAAAAGTACATGGTTGCATTCTAGACTCCCCCTTTTTTCTTTGTGTTCAAGGTTATTGTTTGAGTCTGCAATATAAGTTCTAAATAATGGAATTCTGGAAGTGGTTTTTCTATGTACATATATATATATATATATATATATATATATATATATATATATATATATATATATATATATATATATAGATTATGTATATTAACTCTTACGAGCTCTTATTCGGGTTCTTGATTTGCATAAGAGGTACAGTTGGTTTAGGGCTGTTCTCTCAGTTATGAATTGCCCCGAACGTTGTCACATTAGTACTCCAGCTTCCGCGGGCCCTGGCACTGCACGCACCGGTATCCCGCACCGGCAGGCGGGTTGGCGCTCTCTCTCTCAGACCCCGCATACCCGTGCTGACGTCCCTCGGGTGGGTGCGCATGCGCTGCGCCCCCGGGCTGTCGCTCTGCCGTAACCGTCCGCAAGACTGGCGCTTTCCCCCCGGTGAGTTGGGTCCCGTACTAAGGATCTTTTCCTCTGCCCAAGGCGGACCCGCCAGGTCTCGTCTTCTGCGCTCCCAGGGTTCACCTTACTCCTCAGGTCCAGACTGCCTCTCCTCTAGTAGTCTTTCGACCTTTCGGGGATGGCCCAGGCGTTTCCACCTCTGCTGGACTTCGAGCAGGAGTACCGGGATGTTTGGCGCATGACTAATAGCCGGGTAAGGATGGTGAGTCAAGCCTTAAAGGTACGGACAGTCCTTCTCTACGTGCACGCACCGGGGGAGGTGAGTCCCGTACCAGGGACCTCACCCGCTGCTCGAAGCGTACCCGCCAGGTCTCGCCTTCGGCGCCTCCCCCTGGTTTTTCCTTCATTCCCAGGTCCAAAGCTCCCGCTCGTCCAGAAGCCTTCCGACCTCTCTGGGGATGACCCAGACGTACCACCTCTGCTGGATTCCGGGCAAGCGCCGAGGTTCAGCGCATGACGATTAGCCTGGAAGATACGGTGAGTCAGACCATAAGGCCACGGATAGTTCTCTTCTCCTCTCTGAGCACGCAGGTCTCCTTGAAGACTTTTCTAGAGGACCCAGGATGTTGTCAGTGGACATCCAATAGTTCGCAGAGCTACTGCTCCTTCACAGACATCAGCCAGACTGGACGTTACCAGCGGTAAGTCTTGTTATTCTCTTTATTCATTCTCCAAGGGGCTCCGGAGAGAAGTGGCATGCCCCCCTGCGATCGACTCGCCAGGTTACCTCTTGGCTGATCATCCCTAAGGTGACGTCTCTCAGGGACCACACGGTCTCCCTACGCAGAGGACTACATTCCATATCTGCCGATCAGAAACTGGTTGACATCTTCGGTAAGTCCCTTCTCATCATAGCCCTGGCACTTTCACAGCTTCACGGTCTGAGCCTATAGCAGCAGTGTGACCACACGTCGAGGCCTCTGCCTCAGGAGCGGGATCGCGGAGGCGACATCTAAAGAGTCGCTGACCTTCCTTCCGCCTTTAGGTGAACGTACCTTCGGACATAGGTTAGTCCAGTGGATCCCCTAGACTACGTGAGGGAAGTGTACATCTCTCCATAGGCTACGTGAGGGAAGGGCACATCTCTTCCCAGCATCGGCCCAGACGCTCAGGATCGTCGCCTTCACCGCTCGGCTCCTGTCCGTTCGAGCCGCAACCGTCAGGGCGCCTCTATTTCTCATCGTCACTTCTCGCTACTAGGGCAGCTGTTCCACCGGTTGGAGTCCTTTCAGATCTCGGCCCGGTAGATCATCCCCTTAGGCATGTTTTTCGAGACCGCCATAGGGAAGTTACTCTTCACGCTGGAGTAGTTTTTCCTTCCCCGCACCAAGTTAGGTTCGATACGTTACTCCGCAGCGGCTGGGGGAGGTGATAGCGGTGGTACACTTACCGGTGTTCATCCTTGCCCTTCCAGAGGTCCCCACTGAAGAACGGAGATAAGTAACCTCCGTCTGCCCCGGGGGATCCGCCTTTCCCTTCCTAGTGGACCAGCTTTCGTGTCCGGTCCCTGGGAAGATCCCCTCTCCGTCTCCTCTGGCGAATAGCATCAGCCATTACCAGTCTCCTATGCTAGGGTGGGCTTGTCCACTTTCCACAGCACGATCCCTAGGAACACCCCCTTTGTGTGGTCTCCCCTTCAGCATTCCAGGATTTCAGATCCATCCGGTTAGACTGGTTACGTTTTCTTCACTGGGGCGAGGTTGTTCCGGTCAGGTCCCAGTCGGACCATGCCACAGCGGTGGCGTGCATCATCCACCAGGGAGACGCAGGAAGTGTCGTGAATAAGGAAGAGGTCAAGAAGATCTTGCTCTGGGCCGGATCTCGCGCTCTCTAATCTCAGCAGTCCACTTCCCTACTAGGCAGAATGGCTCCTCAACCGGGTAGTCTCCAGCCAGATCTACGACGAAGGGAAGACCTCCAGTAGTGGTCCTATTTGCCCCCCGATCCAGCTTCTAGTCAACGGCGCACCTAGGGTGCCACCCTTTTCTGCGCTAGGTGACGACGCCCTCGCCCGGCTGTGAGGCCGGTTCATTTTTTCATTTTCTTGGGCATCTGCCTACGGCTTCCCATGATCTCGAGCTTCTCAAGAAGGACCGAGGCAGAGGGTGGCTATGGAGGGGCCCAGGCGAGCATAGTTCACAGAAGTCACTCAATCCACTCGCAGAGACCCTGTGGCGCTTTCCAGACCGTCCAGTTCTTCCGTGTCGAGCCCGCTCTGACACCAGGACTTAGAAGCCCTAAGTTTCCCGACCTTAAGAGCGGATCCCGGGTTCTTGCTCGCACAGGCCGGTTGGCAAGAAGGATGCAGACAATGTTGGAGACCGGGGAGCTGGTTCCCTCGAAAATGTATTACCACACGTGTGGCATTCATCCGGGGGGTAAAAGAGCACATCTTCTTTCCTCTCTCTTTCTCGCTCCTTTCCTGCACTACTGCCATGCTGACAGTCAGATCTGGATGCGGCTTTCTAGCGCGTCCCTCTAGGGGCCTGGTGTCGACGCGGTCATTTCAGTTCAGAGGCTTATCACTTATCGTCCCACGACCAAGGTGTTTCACGCAGAGAAGCGTCCATCTGGCTCGGCGGCATCGCCGTCCACTAGTGACGTGGGACCTTAATCTAGCGATGGGTTCACCTCACGGTTCTCGGTTTGAGCTTTTCCGAGGGCTTCTTACTCCCACATGTTTGGATAGGTGGGCTCCTCGTGACCGTCTCCTTGTCTCAAGGGGCATCAGGGCGGACATCTCTCTCTTGTTGCCTTTGTTCCCCCCCTTTTTTTCCAGGTCCTCCAGTAGGGCAAGGGGGGTGCTCCGGCCACTACCCTCCCTTCGATCCAAGGCAGCCCGCCTTCCTTCCAGATAAGGTGTTTGGGGTTTCGAGTTCGGTTCTAGTACCTTCTCTCAGCCTGAAAAGAGCCTAGTCCGGACCGCACTTTTCGGTATACTCCGACAGTCAGTTCATCTTTCAGGACAGTTCCTCTTTTCATCCGGTCCCAGGAGGCGCATGCTGGCGCCCAGGGCTAAGATTTCCATAGAGATCCTTCCGTCATAGGTGAAGCCTATCGCATGGAAAACGGACCTCCGCCGTTTTTTTCTACCGTCCAAGGAGGGTTTCTTGGATGATTGGACTACAGACGTTGACGGACCGAGGTCTGCCGGGCCTCCTACTGGTCTAGTAGGCAGACCTTTACTAGTTCCTATCAGGTCACACCCAAGCTTTGGCAGTGGCCAGTCTTGCCGTTATCTTTGCGGGCGGCAGTAGCACACCTGTAACAAGGTAGGTAATTGTAGGTCTGGGTCAAGCCCGACTGGAGGTAGCGGTTTCCTACCGATCTCCGGTGATGGTTCTCTTCCCACCCAGGGACTGCTTTTGGACATCCCATGGTCCTGTGTCCCCCAATGAAACGATGGAGAAAGATAGATTTTTGTGTACTCACCGTAAAATCTCTTTCTCTGAGTCTTCATTGGGGGACACAGCACCCACCCTGCTTGTGTTTTTTTTTTAATTACATTTTACCGGTCTGTTGCCTCAGTGGCCTTATTCCCAGGCCATTGGTCGCACGTCTATTTGGTTAAGGTTTTTTCCTTGTCTTATTCCGGATTGTTTGGTTCTCCTCCTACTGCTTGTGCACTAAACTGATTGAGTCCGCCTCTGGCTCAGGGGTTATACTGCTGGGGAGGAGCTAACTTTTTCTGTTTACTTAGTGTCAGCCTCCTAGTGACAGCAGCATAACCCATGGTCCTGTGTCCCCCAATGAAGACTCAGAGAAAGAGATTTTACGGTGAGTACACAAAAATCTATCTTTTCTCTGTAAGAATATTTAGTTCTCCAGCTGTGTCGAGGCGACCAGGTCATCGTAGGCACGCCCCACGGCTACTTTTAGTTGTGTTTCAGTATTAGGTCTGCAGTCCGTTAACACTAGAAGTTCCAGAAATTTCGAGCTCCCCCTGAAGTCCCGAAAGAGGGTCTCAAATGACTGATGATAAACTGAATAGAACTAACTAGAAACTAAATGGCTAAACTCAATGGAAAACAACAACCTCCTGTGGTGCGACAGTAATGGCCTTAATTACAGAACAAAAGATGGTGATTATATTATGTTAGCTAAAATCCTTCAGGTCATTCGACCCGTCTCTGGGTTCCAAACGTAGAAATGTTAAATGACCCCTCTTTGGGACTTCTAGTGTTAAGGTTCCAGCCTCTCTGGTTATTTTTTGGGTTTCCGAGTTTTTGTCCTTTTTCTGATCCTCCTCGGTCACTGAATCATAACACACCAGGTTGGTTAATCATAAGAAGATCTGTGGATGTGGGCAGGTAAGAGGCAGATCTCAGATCTTCTGTCCATTATGTGGTCGATGAATGAGATCCTGAGAATTAATTTGCACCAGCTCCCATCAGAAATTAAAATGTGTGTTCTCGGTCAGACAGGGGGCATGCAGCCGACCTTCATGTCCTCCTCCATGACAGTGTCCTTACAGCTATGGCGTCCTTAATCATTGCCTCCACCACGCGGCTCAGTCCTGAGTGAGTATTCGCATAATATAATAATCGTTGTAGTCCCTAGTGTACCGATTTGTCACTCACCTGGTCTGCACTCGCAGGTTATCGTCTTCGAGTGTACCTCAGATTGTCAACCTCTTTCTGGATGGGGATGTTTCCATTCTTAGTGAAGGTAGCTTCACCTCTACGTTCCTGCCTTTCCAGGTAATGAAATGTCGTCTTTTTTATGTACATGACATATAAGGGTTTTGTTTATTACTCAAAGCACATCACCAACTACATATGAATGCACATCGAAAAGGCCGATTACTTATGTCGGAAATGTGGTCATTCACATGAATAATTGATGTGGACAATGCTCCAATGGTTATATACCCTAGTCTAGTTCTGTCCCATCAACTCATTATTCCCAGATACCTAATTGCAGGATAGTCACCCCAAATTGGACATTTCTTTGTCGCTCCATTAGGAGACCCAGACAATTGGGTGTATAGCTATGCCTCCGGAGGCCACACAAAGTATTACACTTAAAAGTGTAAAGCCCCTCCCCTTCTGCCTATACACCCCCCGTGCTCCCACGGGCTCCTCAGTTTTCATGCTTTGTGCGAAGGAGGCAGACATCCACGCATAGCTCCACAGCTTAGTCAGCAGCAGCTGCTGACTATGTCGGATGGAAGAAAAGAGGGCCCATAACAGGGCCCCCAGCATGCTCCCTTCTCACCCCACTCTTGTCGGCGGTGTTGTTAAGGTTGAGGTACCCATTGCGGGTACGGAGGCTGGAGCCCACATGCTGTTTTCCTTCCCCATCCCCTTAGGGCTCTGGGTGAAGTGGGATCCTAATCGGTCTCCAGGCACGGAGATCGTGCTCCATCCACAGCTCCTGGGGACTCTGCTGGATAAGGAGCCGAGTATCGTCAGGGACAAGGCCCTGCTACATTGAGGTACTCTGTGTCCCCGTAGGGACAGCGCACAGAAACACTCCAGCATTGCTGGGTGTGTTAGTGCGCCGGGGACCGCAGCGCTGAGCACGCTTGTGCCATCACACATCTGCAGCGTGGCTGGGTGTGTTAGTGTTACTGGGGACTACCGCGCTGACCGCGCGCTGCCATTTCACACTGCAGCGCGACTGGGAATGTTAGTACGCCGGGGACTTCCACGCCGACCGCGCTCATACGCCGGCCGCGCTTATAACTTTAGTCCCCGGCTTTTGCGGCCTAGTCTCACTTTTTTCCCGCCCCCAGGCCTGCCAGTCAGGGGAAGGGCGGGACGCTGTACAGGACGTCAGCACTGGGGCTGGAACATGCTTTGCATACTCCACCCCCCTCACTGTGCACAGTGGGGCACCAGATTCCCGCACTTTCTAGGGCACGCCCACGGCCCCCTCCTCTCCTCAGGAAGCCGGCAGCCATTCCTGTCAGCTCTTCTGACGCTGGAGAGGGGAGACAAGCTCAGGGAGACCCAGGCAGGGATTCTGGTGACCACACAACCGCTTTGAGCGGGCGGTAAGCAGCACCTATGGTGCTGGCCCCACTAGTGCAGAAGTGTACTTATAGATTATATGATTATAGGCTATACTTTACACTGTATGGTGCACGGTTGATTTTTGGCTATATACCCTCCTGGATTGCTCAGAGAAGACAACAGCATGTCGTCCACAAGAAGCAAGGGTGCCAAAGCACAGGCTTACTATGCTGCCTGCGCCGCATGTACGGCTATACTGCCGGCAGGTTCCACTGACCCTCATTGTGTGCAATGCTCGGCCCCTGTGGCACTTACTCAGCCGGAGCCTCTGCTAAGGGTGGCCCAGGTGGAACCACCTGCTGCCACTGTCCAGGTGACAGGGACAGAGTTTGCAGTTTTTACTGAAAGACTTTCTGAGACTATGGCTAAGATATTAGAAGCTTTGCAGTCCAGACCAGTACCTCAGGCCATGGGCACTGGGGAATCATTGCTCCCTGGTCCCCCTCATTCGGAACAACAATGTTCTTCCGGGGTGTCTCATAGATCCCAGGGTGAGGTCTCTGACACGGACCGCAGCCCCAGACCGCCTAAGCGAGCTCGCTGGGAATTTCCCTCGACATCATCACATTGTTCAGGGTCTCAGCGGGAGGACTCTCTGTATGATGAAGCGGAGGTAGCTGATCAGGATTCTGATCCTGAGGCCGCTCTCAACCTTGATACTCCTGATGGGGACGCCATAGTGAATGATCTTATCGCGTCCATCAATCAAATGTTGGATATTTCTCCCTCAGCTCCTCCAGTAGAGGAGTCAGCTTCTCAGCAGGAGAAATTCCGTTTCAGGTTTCCCAAGCGTACAGCGAGTATGTTTCTGGACCACTCTGACTTCAGAGAGGCAGTCCAGAAACACCGAGCTTGTCCAGATAAGCGTTTTTCCAAGCGCCTTAAGGATACACGTTATCCTTTCCCCCCTGACGTGGTCAAGGGCTGGACTCAGTGTCCCAAGGTGGATCCTCCAATCTCCAGACTGGCGGCTAGATCCATAGTTGCAGTTGAAGATGGGGCTTCACTCAAGGATGTCACTGACAGACAGATGGAGCTCTGGTTGAAATCCATCTATGAAGCTATCGGCGCGTCTTTTGCTCCAGCATTCGCAGCCGTATGGGCACTCCAAGCTATCTCTGCGGGTCAAGCGCAAATTGATGCACTCACACGTACGTCTGCGCCGCAGGTGGCGTCCATAACCTCTCAAACGTCGGCATTTGCGTCCTACGCTATTAATGCTGTCCTGGACTCTGCGAGCCGTACGGCGGTAGCATCCGCCAATTCGGTGGCAATACGCAGGGCCTTGTGGCTACGGGAATGGAAGGCAGATTCTGCTTCCAAAAAGTGCTTAACCAGTTTGCCATTTTCTGGCGACCGTTTGTTTGGTGAGAGATTGCATGAAATCATCAAACAATCCAAGGGAAAGGAAACATCCTTACCCCAGGCCAAACCAAACACATCCCAACAGAGGAGGGGACAGTCGAGGTTTCGGTCCTTTCGGGGTGCGGGCAGGTCCCATTTCTCCTCGTCCAAAAGGCCCCAGAAGGATCAGAGGAACTCCGATTCATGGCGGTCTAAGTCACGCCCTAAAAAGACCGCCGGAGGTGCCGCTACCAAGGCGGCTTCCTCATGACTTACGGCCTCCTCACACCGCATCCTCGGTCGGTGGCCGGCTCTCCCGCTTTTGCGACACCTGGCTGCCACAGGTAAAAGACCGTTGGGTGAGAGACATTTTGTCTCACGGTTACAGGATAGAGTTCAGTTCTCGTCCTCCGACTCGATTCTTCAGAACATCTCCGCCTCCCGAGCGAGCCGATGCTCTTCTGCAGGCGGTGGGCACTCTGAAGGCAGAAGGAGTGGTGGTCCCGGTTCCTCATCAGCAACAGGGTCACAGTTTTTACTCCAACCTGTTTGTGGTTCCAAAGAAGGACGGATCTTTCCGTCCTGTTCTGGACCTAAAACTGCTCAACAAACACGTAAAGACCAGGCGGTTCCGGATGGAATCCCTCCGCTCCGTCATTGCCTCAATGTCCCAAGGAGATTTCCTTGCATCGATCGATATCAAAGATGCTTATCTCCAAGTACCGATTGCTCCAGAGCATCAGCGCTTCCTGCGCTTCGCCATGGGAGACGAACACCTTCAGTTCGCGGCACTGCCGTTCGGCCTGGCGACAGCCCCAAGGGTTTTCACCAAGGTCATGGCTACAGTAGTTGCGGTCCTCCACTCTCAGGGTCACTCGGTGATCCCTTACTTAGACGATCTGCTGGTCAAGGCACCCTCTCAAGAGGCATGCCAACACAGCCTCAACGTTACTCTGGAGACTCTCCAGAGTTTCGGGTGGATCATCAATTTTCCAAAGTCAAATCTGACACCGGTCCAATCGCTGACATATCTTGGCATGGAGTTTCATACTCTCTCAGCGATAGTGAAGCTTCCGCTGAACAAACAGCGGTCACTGCAGACAGGGTTGCAATCTCTCCTTCAAGGTCAGTCACACCCCTTGAGGCGCCTCATGCACTTCCTGGGGAAGATGGTGGCAGCAATGGAGGCAGTCCCTTTCGCGCAGTTTCACCTGCGTCCTCTTCAATGGGACATCCTACGAAAATGGGACAGGAAGCCGACGTCCCTAGACAGGAACGTCTCCCTCTCTCAGGCAACCAAAGCTTCCCTTCGGTGGTGGCTTCTTCCCACTTCATTATCGAAGGGGAAATCCTTCCTACCCCCATCCTGGGCGGTGGTCACGACGGACGCGAGTCTGTCAGGGTGGGGAGCAGTCTTCCTCCACCACAGGGCTCAGGGTACGTGGACTCAGCAAGAGTCCTCACTTCAGATCAATGTTCTGGAGATCAGGGCAGTGTATCTTGCCCTAAAAGCGTTCCAGCAATGGCTGGAAGGCAAGCAGATCCGAATTCAGTCGGACAACTCCACAGCGGTGGCTTACATCAACCACCAAGGTGGAACACGCAGTCGGCAAGCCTTCCAGGAAGTACGGCGGATTTTGATGTGGGTGGAAGCCACGGCCTCCACCATCTCCGCAGTTCACATCCCGGGCGTGGAAAACTGGGAAGCAGACTTTCTCAGTCGCCAGGGCATGGACGCAGGGGAATGGTCCCTTCACCCGGATGTGTTTCAGGAGATCTGTTGCCGCTGGGGGATGCCGGACGTCGACCTAATGGCGTCCCGGCACAACAACAAGGTCACGGCATTCATGGCACGATCTCACGATCACAGAGCTCTGGCGGCAGACGCCTTAGTTCAGGATTGGTCGCAGTTTCAACTCCCTTATGTGTTTCCTCCTCTGGCACTGTTGCCCAGAGTGTTACGCAAGATCAGGGCCGACTGCCGCCGCGCCATCCTCGTCGCTCCAGACTGGCCGAGGAGGTCATGGTACCCGGATCTGTGGCATCTCACGGTCGGCCAACCGTGGGCACTACCAGACCGACCAGACTTGCTGTCTCAAGGGCCGTTTTTCCATCTGAATTCTGCGGCCCTCAACCTGACTGTGTGGCCATTGAGTCCTGGATCCTAGCGTCTTCAGGGTTATCTCAAGAGGTCATTGCCACTATGAGACAGGCTAGGAAACCAACGTCCGCCAAGATCTACCACAGGACGTGGAAAATATTCCTGTCGTGGTGCTCTGCTCAGGGTTTTTCTCCCTGGCCATTTGCCTTGCCCACTTTTCTGTCCTTTCTTCAATCCGGATTGGAAAAGGATTTGTCGCTCGGCTCCCTTAAGGGACAAGTCTCTGCGCTCTCTGTGTTTTTTCAGAAGCGCCTGGCCAGACTTCCACAGGTACGCACATTCCTGCAAGGGGTTTGTCACATCGTCCCTCCTTACAAGCGTCCGTTAGAACCCTGGGATCTGAACAGGGTGCTGATGGTTCTTCAGAAACCACCGTTTGAGCCAATGAGGGATATTTCTCTCGCACGCCTTTCGCAGAAAGTGGTTTTCCTAGTAGCAGTCACTTCACTTCGGAGAGTGTCTGAGCTAGCAGTGTTGTCTTGCAAAGCTCCTTTCCTGGTGTTTCACCAGGACAAGGTGGTTCTGCGTCCGGTTCCGGAATTCCTTCCTAAGGTGGTATCCCCCTTTCATCTCAATCAGGATATCTCCTTACCTTCTTTTTGCCCTCATCCAGTTCACCAGTGTGAAAAGGATTTGCACTTGTTAGATCTGGTGAGAGCACTCAGAGTCTACATTTCTCGTACGGCGCCCCTGCGCCGCTCGGATGCACTCTTTGTCCTTGTCGCTGGCCAGCGTAAAGGGACACAAGCTTCCAAATCAACCCTGGCTCGGTGGATCAAGGAACCAATTCTCGAAGCTTATCGTTCCTCGGGGCTTCCGGTTCCCTCAGGGCTGAAGGCCCATTCTACCAGGGCCGTGGGAGCGTCCTGGGCCTTGCGACACCAGGCTACGGCTCAGCAGGTGTGTCAGGCAGCTACCTGGTCGAGCCTGCACACTTTCACGAAACACTATCAGGTGCATACCTATGCTTCGGCAGATGCCAGCCTAGGTAGGCAAGTCCTTCAGGCGGCGGTTGCCCACCTGTAGGACGGAGCCGTTACGGCTCTATTATGAGGTATTATTTACCCACCCAGGGGCTGCTTTTGGACGTCCCAATTGTCTGGGTCTCCCAATGGAGCGACAAAGAAGAAGGGAATTTTGTTTACTTACCGTAAATTCCTTTTCTTCTAGCTCCAATTGGGAGACCCAGCTCCCGCCCCTGTTTTTTTGTGTACACATGTTGTTCATGTTGAATGGTTTCAGTTCTCCGATATTCCTTCGGATTGAATTTACTTTAAACCAGTTTATAATTTTTTCCTCCTTCTTGCTTTTGCACCAAAACTGAGGAGCCCGTGGGAGCACGGGGGGTGTATAGGCAGAAGGGGAGGGGCTTTACACTTTTAAGTGTAATACTTTGTGTGGCCTCCGGAGGCATAGCTATACACCCAATTGTCTGGGTCTCCCAATTGGAGCTAGAAGAAAAGGAATTTACGGTAAGTAAACAAAATTCCCTTCTTCTTTATCGTTTCTTTGGGAGACCCAGACCATGGGTGTTAAGCTTCTGCCTCCGGAGGACACACAAAGTACTACACTTAAAAATGTAGCTCCTCCCTCTGAGCTTATACACCCCCTTGTAGCCAGTCCTAGCCAGTTTATTGCTTTGTGTCAGGAGGCATACATCCACACATGCATTCTCATCTGATTTGTTTGACTTATGGAAAGATTTTGAAGAAAAGCGGGTCCATGTCTGGACTCCCGGCATGTCCCTTCTCACCCCACTGTGTCGGCGGTGTTGTTAAGGTTGATTTACAAGGCTGCAGCCTTACATGCCACGCTCCTTCACCATCCCTTCTGGGCTCTGGCTTGAAGTGGGAGCCAGCACAGTCTCCATGCCTGGCAGGAGTCCGGTCTCCATCCACAGCCCCTTGAGGATTCTGTTGGACCGGAGCACTCATCCCCATGGACATGGCCCTGCGTCTCAGCACTAAGTACCTGAGACGTTTATGTTGGGGGTCCCGGTTCTTTATTGTAAGGGGAGAGTATGCTGTATATGATTATTTTGACTTTTCCGGCGGGTTCTCTAGCTTTTGCCTGAGAACCGCGCCGATGGTGCCTGCTTGTCGGCCTCGCCGCTTAAATTTAGGCCCCGGCTTCGCCGGAGGCCTAGTTTCATTTTCCTGCCCTCGCATGTCACTCATGCAGAGGGACAGGTTCGGCTCCTCCCGGCGGCCGTTCTACACTGAAGAGGGACACTCCCCACTGCTGGGGCGTCCCTCCTTCCCTGCAGGTCTCTATAGCCCTCCAGTTCCCGCTCTTTTATAGGAACGCCCCCTAGTTTCTTAGGCAGAGTTCACTCTAGTGATGGGCAGTCCGGCTCTTTTTGATGAGCCGGCTCATTCGGCTCGGCTCACCAAAAAGAATCGGCTCTTTCGGCTCAAAAAACGGCTCTTTTTTTAAAAAAAACCTCTCTGCTACACCTTGTGATGATACAGAACCTCCCCTGTACATTGGGAACCTCATTCTACACCCTTGTATGTATCTAGTGAAGCAGTAAAAACTGTTTTTAGCATTATTGTTTCCGTTTCCTCAGATTGTCAGCTCTTCTGGACAGGGCCCTCGCTCCTCTTTTATGTGGTGTTTTTTGTACATGTCCTTTCTACATTAGTCAGTGCTCTGATATGTGTCGCTCCTACAAAAGATTATAATTCCTGAAAATAAAGGCGAGTTGCAATTACTGTGCTGCCTGTCACTATATGTGCAACACACACACACTGTACATACTGAACACAAAGGACACACATACACACACACATTGTACACACATACTGTACATACTGAACACAAAGGACACACATACATACACACATTGTACACACACACTGTACATACTGAACACAAAGGACACACATACATACACACATTGTACACACATACTGTACGCACACCAACATATGGAAGCATAGGATACTGAATAGCAAAATCAGTTTATTTCAACACAACCTGGAACAGAAATGTTTAAATGCTAACATAGCATGGGTCCACCTTCTGCTGGTGGTGCACAGCACTACAAATCCCAGCAAGGGGAACACAATATGGCAATGCAACACCAGTTACATACCAACTTTTTTAACAGTTAAGTGACAATAAATGTCATTGAGGTAGTATTGCACATAAAACAAATGTATAGAGGTTGTCCTGACTAACATTGATGGCCTGGCCGTACTATAGGTAATGAATGTGTGATGGCTGGAGGGCGGATTTGCGGTATCTAGCCGCTATCACTACATACAAGATGGAGCACCTTCATAACAGCAAATCTGGCCAACATTAAGAACAGCTGATCATCCGAGGTGTCGGGTGCGGCCCTACAGCAATCACACATTGATCAACTAAAGCAGAGGTGAGGAACTCCAGGTCTGGAGGGTTGCAGGTCATGTGTTCAGGATTTCCTTATGGTACTGTCACACTGGTGGAGGATCGCCTCTGAACATGCCTGTAGTCCAGAGGCGATCCTCCAGGCGAGGCAGGGAGCTATACTTTGTATGGCTCCCGTCATGTGTCAGAACACTATTGCTGCGTCACACGCGGCAATGTGTTCAGATCGCCTGCTCCTCATCGCCAGGTTTCCCAGCAGTGCTAGGCAACCTCCGAATTCAGGAGATGAGCGATGGCAGCGGGAAATTGCCCTGTCACACGAGGCGACACACTGGCGATGTCATTGTAACTTGACCATGCCTACTAAGTTGCAGCAACATCGCCAGTGATACCTCCCTGTCTGACGGTGTCTTTAGTATTGCACAGTTGATAATTGAATCATCTACACTGTGTGTGGCACTCAAGACCTGAAGTTTCCCATCTCTGAATTAAAGTAAGGGCCCTGTCACACATGTCAATGTGGTGGGCAACGTCGCTGATGACCGTGTGACCCCGCCCACCGCATCAACGTCACGGGTGAGATGTCATATGTGACGATCTCACCTGCGACTTCTCCTGCAATGTCGCTGTGTGATGCCATAGCATCACACCAGTGTCTCCAGGAGCTATAGTGCAGCTCCTGAAGTCGCTGGTGTGAAGGTGTCACATGCAGCGATGTCGCTAGATTGCAGTTGCGTGGTTTTCGGTCCGGACCGAAAACTTTGCGACTGCGACCAGCGATAAATTGTGGGGCGATTTTGCCGGGTCACACGTGGCGATGCACTCACGATATCGCTGCAGTGACATCGCTGTGGCGATATCGTGATACACATTAAGCTGCGGGGAAACCAGGAGAGGTAAGTACAGATTTATTTTTTAATGAGTATACGCTCGCCAGAGGATTATGGGGGAGGAGGGGGGTGCATTATAGTCTATGGCGAGTTGTGAGGCTGCATTATACTATATGGAAGGCTGTGAGACTGCATTATACTATATGGAGGGCTGTGAGGCAGTATTATACTATATGGAGGATAATGGGGGTGCATTATTATAATTGGATGACTATGTGGGACTATGGGATGCATTATAATATATAAATGACTATGAGGGTACATTGTGATATATGGAGGAATATGGGGATGCGTTATAATAATTGGATGACTATTGTGGTGGGAGGAGAACACCATATATACCAGGATAAGGGACATATATACACGGGGCCCATACATATGATCTGACCAACATGTGTGCGCGCGGAGTGTGACAGGTGGGGGAGTGCCCAGGTCTACATTTCACACTGTGGCTCACCAGACTCTAGTTACGCCACTGATAATTAGGAAGCGATACAAAAAAGAGTGTTTTATAGATGTGTGCAGATGTCAGATCTATTTACATCTAAAAATACCAGGATTTGTTAACAGAAATAGAAAAAAAGTCTTAACTGCGAGAATTGTGACACCACAACGCCACAGACACATGCATATAGAGGCTAATGAATATGTTGTATGTAGTCACCAAACTAGTAAAAAAATATCAATTGTGGTCACAAAAAAAAATAACACACAGACACACACACATACACAGACACACACACACACACACACACACACACACACACACACACACACACACACACACACACACACACACACACACAGCAGCTTCCACTAAACATTGAAGGAATGGAGACATGGCTTATTAGCAATGATTTTCTCTTTTTTATGCCAGAAAGAAAACCTTACAGGGTTAAATGAACATGTCAGGGGTCATTGTTCTGTGCACACACTGGACACTAAGTGCTGACTTCTATTACAAACTCTATACAATGATTGAAGCTGTATACACTTCTTTACATATGTTTGGTCTAAAATGCTATTACTTACCCAACAACTGGTCAGGTCTTTACTGTAGTGGTCCTGAACCCCGACTAATACCTAGAGAAGATGATCATTGTTATCAGCAAACAAGCTGAGCCCTCTCCTCCTACACATTACCATATGTGCCAGCCGAGGTCAGAAAACTTAACCCTAGCACATCATTCCCTGGTACTCAATTGTGCCCACTGAACTAAGGAAGAACCACTATGTGTGTATAGCTTTAAGTGTCAGCTCCTGCCCAGAGCTTGTGTTTACTTTACTCTTCACCTTATCTCCTGCTTCCCCCTGAAGCAGAGAAAAAAAAAAAAAAAAGCGGCTCTTTATGGCTCGTTCACTTTGATGAATCGGCTCATATCGTTCACTTCAAAGAGCCGGCTCAAAGAATCGGCTCGTTCGCGAACGACACATCACTAGTTCACTCTGCTCTGGGACATCCTGCATTCTGCATCTCTGCTGAGGTGCTGCGACTGGGGGACCGGGCTTCGGGATCTGGAGGGCACACAACACCGCGCTCAGCAGTCTGGTAAGCCACAGCCGGTCTCCAGTTGTGGACCTCTGTATATTCTCCCTGGGGTTCATTCTCTGCAAAGCCTCCAGCAGCATGTCTCACACAAGGAGCAAGGCTCCAAAGCTTTATGCTGCATGCACTGCATGTAAGCTCCTGCTGCCTGAGCCGAGCATTTATCCACACTGTGATGGTTGCTCTAACTTGGCGGTGCCACAGCCTGGAGTCTCACCCCCAGTGGTCTCAGGCTGCTGCTGCTGCACCTGTGACTGAACCCCCGGCCTGGGTAGAGTCCTTTTCTAGGTCCATATCCCAGTCATTTGCTGAGTCCATGGGACTTTTGTCCAGGACTTTGATGAATATGCATCAGCCCCCCTCACAGGGTGCCTCTAATATTCTTGACAGAGGATTCCTATCCTCTGACCTCCATCCATCGGAGCTCACGGAGGATTCATCATCTGATCCCAGACCCCGTCCTTCTAAGAGAAGGCGCAGGGTTTCCTCCCCCTCCCCATCCCACGGCTCTGTCTCAAGAGCTGACTCTCAAGATGAGGAGGATGCCCTCACTGGGGGCTCGGAGACTATGTATCCCTTCGATTTCTCTGAGGGTGACTCAGATCTTAGTGATTTGATTGCTTCTATTAATTCTGTGCTGGATCTCAATCCGCCAGTGTCAGAGGAGCAACCCTCTCTGGCAGAAAAACATCAGTTTACCTCGCCTAAGAGAGTGAAGAGTGTGTTCTTTAACCACTCCAGTTTTCAGACCGCTGTGACCAAACCCAGGGCCTGCCCTGACAAACGCTTTCCAAAGCGTGGTTCTGATGACCGGTTTCCATTTCCACCTGAGGTGGTCAAGGAATGGTCTCACTCCCCAAAGGTAGACCCCCCGGTGTCTAGGCTCTCAGCCCGGACCGTTGTGTCGGTGGCTGACGGCACCTCACTTAAGGATTCCACTGACCGTCAGATTGACCTTCTGGCCAAATCGGTGTATGAAGCAGCGGGGGCCGCGTTTTCCCCGACTTTTGCAGCAGTGTGGGCTCTCAAAGCCATCTCTGCTTCTCTAGAGGAGATGCATTCCCTCACCAAGGAATCTATGCCTGAGATGGTTACCTTAACTTCTCAGGCTTCAGCTTTTTCATCTTATGCCATGTCTGCCATGCTAGAGGCTGCTCACCGCACTGCGGTGGCTTCAGCTAATTCTCTTGTTATCCGCAGGATTTTGTGGCTTCGAGAGTGGAAGGCAGATGCTTCTTCCAAGAAGTTCCTTGCTGGGCTCTCTTTTGCTGGTTCACGGCTGTTTGGTGAACAGCTGGATGAAATCATTAAAGAAGCTACTGGCGGGAAGAGTACTTCCATGCCACAAACCAAGACCAGGAAACCCGCCCAGGGTAGGAATCAATCGAGGTTTCGTTCCTTTCGTTCCTCCAACTGGTCATCCTCTAAGCCTTCCGCCTCGTCCGCTAACTCAGCCAAGGATCAGAAATCCAACTGGCGCCCAAAAGCGCGTCCGCAGAAGACCGCAGGAGGTTCTGCCACTAAGGCTACTTTCACACATCCGGTTTGAGCTCTGCGGCTCAATCCGGCTGTGAAAACTATGCAACGGATGCGGCGAAAACACCGCATCCTTTGCATAAGTTTTTACATGCGGCCCGCCCGGTTTTTTTCGGTTGCGGCATGCTACTGAGCATGCGCAGTGGAAAAAAACGCATGCGGCGAGCGGATGCGTTTTTTTCCGCATCGCGCCGCATCCGGCCTCCATAGGTATGCATTGAAAAATGCGCCGCAGCGGCCGGATGCGGCGCGATGCGGTGTTTTTTGCCGGAGCAAAAAACGTTGCAGGGAACGTTCGATCCGGCCGCGGCATCGGCTAAATCTGCCGCATGCGGCAAAAACCGGACTGAACGCAAGCCCCTGCGGCACAATACGGCACTAATGTAAGTCTATGCAAAAAAAAAACGCAACCGGCGTTACAAAAGCCGGTTGCGGTTTTTCTGCAGAACGCCGTATTGTGCCGCAGAGCAAAAATCCGGATGTGTGAAAGTAGCCTAAGGCAGCTTCCTCATGACTCTCGGCCCGCTCCAGCCACGTCCTCAGTCGGTGGCAGGCTCTCCCACTTTGGCGACGCTTGGTTAAAGCAAGTCTCCGATCAGTGGGTGAGAGACATCATATCTCACGGCTACAGGATAGAATTCTCTTCCAGCCCGCCAAACAGATTTTTTCTCTCAACTCCCCCCTGCTCCAAGGCCACCGCCTTCTCGCAGGCCGTGGCGTCCTTGCAGGCAAACGGAGTGATTGTCCCAGTTCCCGCTCAGGAACGGTTCAGAGGTTTTTACTCAAATCTCTTCCTAGTTCCAAAAAAGGACGGTACCTTCCGGCCCATCCTGGATCTCAAGCTTCTCAACAAGCATGTCCGGGTGCGGCATTTTCGCATGGAGTCTCTGCGATCAGTCATTGCCTCTATGACCCAAGGGGATTTCCTGGCGTCCATCGACATCAGAGATGCCTATCTACATGTGCCAATCGCAGTGTCACATCAGCGTTGGTTACGTTTTGCGATAGGAGAGGATCATTTCCAATTCGTGGCTCTCCCCTTCGGGTTAGCCACGGCCCCTCGGCTATTCACCAAGGTCATGGCGGCAGTGATTGCGGTCCTGCACCTCCAGGGGTTAGCAGTGCTTCCTTATCTGGACGACCTTCTGGTCAAGGGTCCATCCAGCGCAGACTGTCAGCGGAGTGTTTCGCTCACTCTCGCCACCCTAGCCAAATTCGGGTGGATTGTCAATCTTCCCAAATCCACTCTGACTCCGACCCAGAGTCTCACATACCTAGGGATGCAGTTCCAGACTTTGCCGGCACTTGTGAAGTTGCCCTTAATCAAACAGCAGTCTCTCCGGCTAGCGGTGCGCTCTCTCCTGAGGCCCCGCCGTTATTCCCTCAGGCGCCTGATGCAGGTGCTGGGTCAAATGGTGGCCTCCATGGAGGCGGTTCCCTTTGCCCAGTTCCATCTGCGTCCTCTGCAGCTGGACATTCTCCGCTGTTGGGACAAGCGGCCTTCCTCCTTACAGAGGTTAGTGGCTCTGTCGCCACGGACCAAGAGCTCTCTTCAGTGGTGGCTTCGACCCCTCTCCCTGTCCCAAGGGCGCTCCTTCCTGACTCCGTCCTGGGTGATTCTCACCACGGATGCCAGCCTATTCGGCTGGGGAGCGGTACATCTCCACCACAGGGCACTTGGACTCCGTCCGAGTCAGCCCTTTCAATCAATGTGCTGGAAACCAGAGCTGTGCTTCTAGCTCTCCTAGCCTTTCACCACCTGTTGGCGAGCAGGCACATTCGAGTCCAGTCAGACAACGCGACAGCGGTTTCCTACATCAGTCACCAAGGCGGGACACGCAGCCGCCTGGCAATGTTGGAGGTCCAACGCATTCTTCAATGGGCGGAGGACTCCAAGTCCACCATATCCGCAGTCCACATCCCTGGCGTAGAAAACTGGGAGGCAGATTATCTCAGCCGACAATCCGTGGACGGTGGCGAGTGGTCCCTGCACCCGGCAGTGTTTCAGTCAATCTGCCGCAAGTGGGGCACTCCGGACGTGGACCTAATGGCATCCCATCACAACAACAAGGTTCCGGTTTACGTGGCTCGCTCCCACGATCCTCAGGCCTTCGCCGCGGACGCTCTGGTTCAAGACTGGTCCCAGTTTCGTCTGTCCTACGTGTTTCCCCCTCTAGCTCTCTTGCCCAGAGTCCTGCGCAAGATCAGAATGGAGGGTAGTCGAGTCATCCTCATTGCTCCGGACTGGCCCAGGCGAGCTTGGTATCCGGACCTGCTCCAACTGTCCGTGGAGATGCCGTGGCATCTTCCGGACCGTCCAGACCTGCTCTCGCAAGGTCCGTTTTTCCGCCCGAATTCTGCGGCACTCAAATTGACGGCGTGGCTCTTGAGTCCTGGATTTTGACGGCTTCTGGTATTCCTCCTGAAGTCATCTCCACTATTACTCGGGCCCGTAAGTCTTCCTCCGTCAAGATCTATCACAGGACTTGGAAAATTTTCCTGTCCTGGTGTCGCTCTTCCGGCCATTCTCCTTGGCCATTCTCGTTGCCGACCCTTCTGTCTTTTTTACAGTCCGGTCTGCAGCTAGGACTGTCCCTCAACTCTCTCAAGGGACATGTCTCAGCTCTATCAGTGCTGTTCCAGCGGCGTCTCGCCCGGCTGGCTCAGGTCCGCACCTTCATGCAAGGTGCGTCTCACATCATTCCGCCTTATCGGCGGCCCTTGGATCCCTGGGACCTTAACTTGGTCCTCACGGTATTGCAGAAACCCCCTTTCGAGCCCCTTAGAGAGGTTTCTTTGTATCGTCTTTCTCAAAAGGTGGCCTTTCTAGTTGCCATAACTTCTCTCAGGAGAGTCTCTGATTTGGCTGCGCTCTCCTCGGAGTCACCTTTTTTGGTTTTTCACCAAGACAAGGTAGTTCTCCGTCTGACCCCGGACTTTCTTCCTAAGGTGGTCTCTCCCTTCCACCTTAACCAGGATATTTCCTTGCCTTCCTTTTGTCCGGCCCCTGTTCATCGCTTTGAGAAAGCGTTGCATACTCTAGATCTGGTGCGTGCTCTCCGGATTTATGTGTCTCGCACCGCTGCACTTAGGCGGTGCACCTCTCTTTTTGTGCTAACCACAGGGCGGCGCAAGGGTCTCTCTGCTTCTAAGCCGACCTTGGCCCGTTGGATTAGATCGACCATTTCGGACGCCTACCAGAGTACTCAGGTGCCTCCCCCGCCGGGGATCAAAGCACACTCGACCAGAGCTGACGGTGCCTCTTGGGCTTTTAGGCACCAGGCTACGGCTCAACAAGTCTGTCAGGCTGCCACTTGGACTAGCCTGCATACCTTTTCGAAGCACTACCAAGTGCATGCTCATGCTTCGGCAGATGCGAGCTTGGGCAGACGCATCCTTCAGGCGGCTGTCGCCCACTTGTGAAGTTAGGCTCCGCCTACTTCTTAGTTTTTTCTGTTTATTCCCACCCAGGGACAGCTTTGGAACGTCCCATGGTCTGGGTCTCCCAAAGGAACGATAAAGAAAAAGAGAATTTCTTTATCGTTCCTATGGGAGACCCAGACATTGGGTGTATAGCTTCTGCCTCCGGAGTACACACAGAGTACTACACTAAAAAGTGTAGCTCCTCCCTCTGAGCATATACACCCCCTGGATAACAAGATCTAGCCAGTTTCATTGCTTTGTGTTCAGGAGGCACACATCCACACATGCATTCTCATCTGATTTTTCATTTTTGGAAAGTTTTTGAAGAAAAGCGGGTCCAATCCTGGACTCCCGGCATGTCCCTTCTCACCCCACTGTGTCGGCGGTGCTGTTAAGGTTGATTTACAAGGCTGGAGCCTTACATGCCGCGCTCCTTCACCATTTCTCGGGCTCTGGCTTGAAGTGGGAGCCAGCACGGTCCTCCTTGCTTTGCAGGAGATCGGTCTCCATCCGCAGCCCTTCAGGATCCTGCTGGACGGATGGAGTCCCAGGGACTTGGAACCCTGCGTCTCAGCAAGCTAAGTACCTGAGACGTTTATATTAGTGGGGTCCCGGTACTTTATTATGGTGGGAGAGTGTGCTGTGTAACTTTTGTGACATTTCCGGCCGGTTCTCTGGCTGTCGCCTGAGAACCGCGCCGATGGTGCCTGCGCGCCGGCCGCATCGCTCAAATTTAGGCCCCGGCTTCGCCGGAGGCCTACTTTCGATTTCACTGCCCTCGCATGTCACTCATGCAGAGGGACAGTGCGGCACCGCCCAGCGGCCGTTCAGCACAGGGGAGGGACACTCCTCCCTGAGTTCATCTCCCCTCCCCTGTAAATCTCCTTGGCCCTCCAGGTCCCTCTCTCAGAGCAGGTCCCGCCCCCTCTCCTCGCTCCGGCGCCATTTTCTCAGCGTTTTTTCTCTGGATCAGCGCTGGCTGCAGCATCCCTGCTAAGCTGCTTGGGGGTCCGGGCTATTGGATCTGGAGGGCACAGAAAAGGGCTGGTAAGCCACAACCTCCGGTTGTGGACCTTCTTATATACTCTCTGGGGGTCATTCTGGCTCAGAGCCCCCACTTCAGCAGCATGTCTCACGAGGAGCAAGGCTGCAAGGCTGTACTCAATATGCACTGCATGTAAGCTCATACTGCCTGAACCGAGCACATATCCACATTGTGACGCCTGCTCTAACCTGACAATGCCTCAGCCTGAAATCACACCCACAGTGGTCCCTCCGGCTGCTCCTGCTCCTGTGGCTGAACCCCCGGCTTGGGTAGAATCCTTCTCCAGGTCTATCTCCCAGTCTTTTGCCGACTCCATGGGACAGCTGTCCCGGACTTTGCTGAACATGCATCAGCCCCCTTCACAGGGCGCCTCTGCTGCTAGGGCTCTCTCAGGACCGGAGCTCACAGAGGACTCCTCATCTGGTCCCAGACCCCGTCCTCCTAAAAAGAGACGCAGGGTTCCCTCTCCTTCCTCGTCCCGCGGCTCTGATTCACGAGCTGACTCGCAGGACGAGGAGGATGCCTTTACTGGGGGCTCGGACGCTACCTCCATGTGCCCCATTGATCTGTCTGAAAGTGACGCAGATGTTAGTGATTTGATTGCGTCCATTAATTCTGTACTGGACCTCAATCCGCCAGTATCAGAGGAGCAACCCTCTCTGGCAGAAAAGCACCAGTTTACCTCGCCTAAGAGGACAAAGAGTGTGTTTTTTAACCACTCCAGTTTTCAGGCCACTGTGACCAAGCCCAGGGCCTGTCCTGACAAACGCTTCCCAAAGCGTGGTTCTGATGACCGTTTTCCCTTTCCACCTGAGGTGGTCAAGGAGTGGGCTCATTCACCAAAGGTAGACCCTCCGGTGTCCAGAATCTCAGCCTGGACCGTGGTATCAGTGGCTGATGGAACCTCTCTTAAGGATTCCACTGACCGCCAGGTTGACCTTCTGGCCAAATCTGTATATGAGGCGGCAGGGGCCTCGTTCTCCCTATCTTTTGCAGCAGTGTGGGCTCTCAAAGCCATCTCTGCTTCTCTAGAGGAGATGCATTCCCTCACGAGGGAATCTATGCCCGAAATGGTTGTCTTAACTTCCCAAGCTTCAGCTTTTTCATCCTATGCCATGTCTGCCATGCTGGAAGCTTCTCACCGCACTGCGGTGGCTTCGGCTAATTCCCTCGCTATCCGCAGGATCTTGTGGCTTCGAGAGTGGAAGGCAGATTCTTCTTCAAAGAAGTACCTTGCTGGGCTCCCTTTTGCTGGATCCAGGCTATTCGGTGAACAACTGGGTGAAATTATTAAGGAGGCTACTGGCGGGAAGAGTACTTCCATGCCACAAACTAGAACCAGGAAACCTGCCCAGGGTAGGAACCAGTCGAGGTTTCGTTCCTTTCGTTCCTGCAACTGGTCATCCTCTAAGCCCTCGGCCTCGTCCACTAACTCAGCCAAGGACCAAGAATCCAACTGGCGCACAAAGGCGCGTCCACAGACGTCCGCAGGAGCTGCTGCCACTAAGGCAGCCTCCTCTTGACTATCTGGCCGCGCCAGCAACGTCCTTAGTCGGTGGCAGGCTCTCCCACTTTGGCGACGTGTGGTTTCAACACGTCTCCGATCAGTGGGTGCGGGATATCATCTCCCACGGCTACAGGATAGAATTCTCTTCCAGCCCGCCAAACAGATTTTTTCTGTCAACTCCCCCCTGCTCCAAGGCTGCCGCCTTCTCTCAGGCCGTGGCATCCTTGCAAGCCAACGGAGTAATTGTACCGGTTCCCGCCCGGGAACGGTTCTGAGATTTCTACTCAAATCTCTTCCCAGTCCCCGAAAAGGACGGTGCCTTCCGACCTGGATCTCAAGTTTCTCAACCAGCAGTTCAGGTGCGGCATTTCGCATGGAGTCTCTGCGATCAGTCATTGCCTCAATGACCCAAGGAGATTTCCTGGCATCCATCGACATCAGAGATGCCTATCTGCATATGCCAATTGCAGTTCCACACCAGCGTTGGCTACGTTTTGCAATCGGGGAGGAACATTTCCAATCGTGGCTCTTCCCTTGGGGTTAGCCACGACCCCTCGAGTATTCTCAAGGCCATGGCAGCAGTGGTTGCGGTTCTGCACCTCCAGGGGTTGGCAGTGATCCCGTTTTCCTGGACGGCCTTTCTAGTCAAGGCTTCATCAAGTGCAGACTGTCAGCGGAGCACCTCGCTCACTCTCGCCACTCTAGCCAATTCAGGTGGCTTGTCTTTCTGTCCAAGTCCACTCTGACTCCGCTCACGTACCCAGGGATGTAATTCGAGACTCTGCCGGCACTTGTGAAGCTGCCCTTAGTCAAACAGCAGTCCCTCCTCTGGCGGTGCGCTCTTTGCTGAGGCTCCGCCGTCATTCCTTTAGGCACCTAATGCAGGTGTTTAGTAAGATGGTGGCGTCAATACAAGCGGTTCCCTTGCCCAGTTCCTTCTGCGTCCTCTGCAGCTGGACATTTTCCGCTGTTGGAACTAGCGGACTTTGGCTCTGTCGCCACAGACCAGGGGCTCCTTTCTGTGATGGCTTCGGCCCCTCTCTCTTCAGAGACGCTCCTTCCTGGCTCCGTCCTGGGTGATCCTCACCACGGATGCCAGTCTATCCGGCTGGGGAGCAGGATATCTCCACCACGGAGCGCAGGGCTCTTGGACTTCGGCCGAATCAGCCCTCTCGATCAATGTGCTGGAAATCAGAGCTGTGCTTCTAGCTCTCTTAGCCTTTCACCTCCTGTTGGCGGCCAAGCACATTCGAGTCCACTCAGGCAACGCGACAGCGGTTGCCTACATCAACCACCAGGGCGGGACACTCAGCCGCCTGGCAAGATTGGAGGTTCAACGAATCCTTCCGTGGACGGAGGACTCCAAGTCCTCCATATCCGCAGTCCACATCCCAGACGTGGAAACCTGGGAGGCAGATTATCTCAGCCGTCAAACCGTGGACAGAGGCGAGTGGGCTCTGCATCCGGCAGTGTTTCGGTCAATCTGCCGCAAGTGGGGCTCTCCGGACGTGGATCTTTGCTCCCACGATCCTCAGGCTTTTGCAGCAGACGCGCTGGTTCAATATTGGTCCCAGTTTTGTCTGTCTTACGTGTTTCCCCCTCTAGCTCTTGCCCAGAGTCCTGCGCAGGATCAGAATGGAGGGCCGTCGGGTCATTCTCATTGCTCCAGACTGACCCAGGCGAGCTTGGTACCCTGGCCTGCTCCGTCTGTCCGTAGAGGTGCCGTGACATCTCCCGGACCGTCCAGACCTTCTTTCTCAAGGTCCGTCTTTCCGCCAGAATTCTGCGGCTCTCAGATTGACGGCGTGGCTCTTGAGTCCTGGATCTTGACGACTTCTGGTATTCCTCTTGAAGTCATCTCCATTGTGACTCGGGCTCGGAAGTATTCCTTGGCCAAAATCTTTCACAGGACCTGAAAAATTTTCCTGTCCTGGTGTCGCTCTTCCGGCCATGCTTCTTGGCCGTTTTTCCTTGCCGACCCTCCTGTCCCTTCTACAGGCCGGTCTGCAGCTAGGACTATCCCTCAATTCCCTCAAGGGACAGGTCTCGGCTCTGTCAGTGTTGTTCCAGCGGCGTATCGCCCGGCTGGCTCAGGTGTGCTCCTTCATGCAGGGCGCATCTCACATCTCTCCGCCTTACCGGCGGCCCTTGGAGCCCTGGGACCTTAATCCGGTCCTCACGGCTTCTAGAAACCCCCCTTTGAGCTCTTAGGGCGGTTTCTTTGTCTTGTCTTTCACAGAAAGTGGTTTTTCTAGTGGCCATAACTTCTCTCGGGAGAGTCTCTGATTTGGCTGCACTCTCTTCGGAGTCGCCTTTTTCTTTTGTTTTTTTATCAAAACAAGGTGGTTCTCTGTCCGACTCTGGACTTTCTCCCTAAGGTGGTCTCTCCTTCCACCTTAACCGGGACATTTCCCTACCTTCCTTTTGGTCGGCTCCTGTTCATCGCTTTGAAAAGGCGTTGCATTCTCTGGATCTGGTGCGGGCGCTCCGGATCTATGTGTTTCGCACCGCTGCTCTTAGGCGGTGCACCTCTCCTCTGTGCTGACCACTGGTCGGCGTAAGGGCCTCTCTGCTTCTAAGCCGACCCTACCTCGTTGGATTGGGTCGGTCTTTTCCGATGCCTACCAGTGTACTCATGTGCCTCCCCCGCCGGGGATCAAGGCACACTTGACCAGAGCTGTCGGTGCCTCTTGGGCTTTCAGGCACCAGGCTACGGCTCAGCAGGTCTGTCAGGCTGCCACTTGGTGCAGTCTGCATACTTTTTCGAAGCACTACCAAGTGCATGCTCATGCTTCGGCAGATGCGAGCTTGGGCAGACGCATCCTTCAGGCTGCTGTCGGCCATTTGTGAAGTTAGGTTTTGCCTACTTCTCAGTTTTCTGTTTATTCCCACCCATGGACTGCTTTGAGACGTCCCATGGTCGAAGATCAGGACCCAGAGGTAGGTAGCTGGGTAACAGTTAGAAGAAGAGGTAGGGGGAAAAGTGTCAGGGAGCCTAGTCCTGACCTGGCACAACCTAGTAAATATGCCTGTTTGGCTGATATTAGGAATGAAGGGCCTGGACTAGGGTCACTACAGCAGGACGTTGCTCCTAGCAACCAGGAAAACAACTGCTGTAGGAAGGAGGGAAATAGGAGTGCAGCAAAGCCCAGACAGATGTTGGTGGTAGGGGACTCTATAATTAGGCGGACAGACAGGGTCATCTGTCGCCGAGACCGTGAATGCCGAACAGTGTGTTGTCTGCCGGGTGCTCGGGTTCGGCATATTGTGGATCGGATAGACAGATTGCTGGGTGGGGCTGGGGAAAACCCAGCGGTCATGGTGCACATTGGTACTAATGACAAAGTTAGAGGCAGGTGGAAGGTCCTTAAAAATGATTACAGGGAACTAGGAGAGAAGCTGAAGTCCAGGACCTCCAAGGTGGTGTTTTCAGAAATACTACCGGTGCCACGAGCGTCACTAGAAAGACAGCGGGAGCTTAGGGAGATAAATATGTGGCTTAGAAATTGGTGCAGGAAGGAAGGGTTCGGGTTCATGGAGAACTGGGCCGACTTCTCAGTCGGCTACAGGCTCTACGGTAGGGACGGGCTGCACCTCAATGGGGAAGGTGCAGCTGTGCTGGGGGAGAAAATGGTCAGACGGATGGAGGAGCTTTTAATCTAGGATCGGGGGGGAGGGAGGGTAGTGGAGCAAATAAGGGGATAGATAGAGCAGATAGAGACAGGGAGACGGTAGGGGTCAATGAAGGATTAGGGGGGGATGGGACATACAAGGAACGTAGGGAGGCTAGGAGTAATAAAGGTGTTAATAGGATTAAATGTCTACTGGCAAATGCAAGAAGTCTTGCAAACAAAATGAATGAATTGGAGACTCTTATGTCAACCATGGATTATGATGTGGTGGGCATTACGGAAACCTGGCTGGATGAAAGCCATGACTGGGTGACAAACATACAGGGTTATAGTACATTTAGGAAGGACAGGAAAGGCCAAAAAGGTGGTGGGGTGTGTATATTTATCAAATCTAACCTAAAACCTGTGTTGTATGATGACATTGAGGGGAACAGCAACAATGTAGAGTCAGTATGGGTAAATGTACATGGGGAGGGGAATAATGGAAAAATGCTAATTGGAGTTTGCTATAAGCCTCCTAACATACCTGAACAAATAGAGGGTGAAATGCTGGAACAAATTGAAAAGGCAGCTAATAATAATAATCGGGTTCTTATTATGGGGGATTTCAACTATCCAGACATTCAGTGGGACATAGAATCTTCTGGTTCTGCTAAAAGCTGTAAGTTCTTATCTACCATTCAAGACCATTTCCTCTCTCAGATGGTAGATGAACCGACCAGGGGAGATAATTTGCTAGATCTGGTCCTGTCAAATAGACCGGATACAATTTCAAATCTACAGGTCCGGGAGCACTTGGGCACCAGCGATCATAATATGGTAAGCTTTGACATAATATTCAATAGAACATTTCAAAGGGGGAATGCTAAAACCTGGAATTTTAGGAAAGCTGATTTCAACAAATTAAGGGAAGAGCTTAAATGTGTAGATTGGGACAGAGTCATGGTAACTGGGGATACCGAACATAAATGGGGTAAGTTTAAGGATATACTGCTAGAGTCCTGTAAAAAACGTATACCCTCTGGTAATAAAATGTCCAGGAATAAAAAGAAACCACTATGGATAAATAAGACTGTACAAAGTATAATAAAACAAAAACAAAGGGCGTTTAACATCTTAAAGGCTGAGAATACAGAAATAGCATTGCAGGAGTATAAAGATATCAATAGGCAATGCAAAAAAGAAATCAAACAAGCAAAACTAGCTACTGAAACAAAAATCGCCAATGACATTAAAATAAATCCCAAAATCTTTTATAAATACATTAATGCCAAAAGGAAAACAAAGGATAGTATCGGACCCTTAAAATATAATAACAAGTTAGTTATAGAGGACAAACAAAAAACTGAGATATTAAATAGGCATTTCTCATCTGTATTCACCAAGGAACTGACTGTACCAGGGATCATTCAACAAGTGAAAAATCAAAGTCCACCACCCGATATAATTTATTTAACACAAGATGAAGTACGCCTACGTCTGAGTAAATTAAACATTGACAAATCCCCAGGGCCAGATGGCATTCATCCACGAATATTGAGGGAATTGAGCTCCGTAATCGACAGACCGCTGTATCTCATCTTTTTAGACTCACTTGTAACAGGGTTGGTGCCTCAGGATTGGAGGATTGCTGATGTGGTACCGATATTTAAGAAAGGTAAGAGGGTAGATCCAGGCAACTACCGTCCAGTAAGCCTGACATCAGTAGTATGCAAAGTTTTTGAGGGCATTTTAAGGGATGACATGCAAAAATATATTGCAGAAAATAATATGATAACTGACAAACAGCATGGATTCATGAAAGATAAGTCGTGTCTAACCAACCTGTTGGGGTTCTATGAGGGGGTAAGTGCAAACCTGGATATTGGTAATGCAGCTGATGTGATTTATTTGGACTTTGCAAAGGCATTTGATACTGTACCACATAATAGCCTTATACTAAAGCTCCAGAAGCAAGGACTAGGGGACACAATATGCAACTGGGTAAGGAATTGGCTAAAAGATAGGAAACAAAGAGTAGTCATAAATGCTACATTCTCTAAATGGGCTATAGTCAGCAGTGGGGTGCCGCAGGGATCTGTGCTAGGACCAATTCTTTTTACTCTCTATATTAATGACCTTGTGGATGGGATTGATAGTACAGTGTCAGTCTTTGCCGATGACACCAAACTATGTAGGATATTAAAAACTGACCTGGATAGTACAATATTACAAAAAGATCTGGATAAGATGTCAGAATGGGCAGATACTTGGCAAATGAGATTTAATGTTGATAAATGTAAAGTAATGCACCTAGGACGGAGTAATCCTATAGCTGCGTATACATTAAATGGAAGTAAACTCGGGACTACAGAACAGGAGAAGGACTTGGGTATTCTCATTACAAATAAGCTGAGCAGCAGCACTCAATGTCAGGCAGCAGCTGCTAAAGCAAACAAGATTCTAGGGTGTATAAAAAGAGAGATTAGATCCCGTGATCCCAACGTATTGTTACCCATCTATAAATCACTTGTAAGGCCACATCTGGAATACGGGATCCAGTTTTGGGCTCCACATTTTAAAAAGGACATTCAGAAGTTAGAGTCAGTTCAAAGGCGGGCAACTAGACTATTACAAGGAATGGAAGGCCTCCCATATGATGACAGGTTGAAAAAGTTAGATATGTTTAGCTTAGAAAAAAGACGTCTCAGAGGAGATCTCATGTATATGTATAAATACATGTGTGGTCAATATAAAGGACTGGCACATAACTTATTTCTTCCGAAAACAATACTAAGGACCAGGGGGCACTCACTGCGAGTGGAAGAAAAGCGATTCCGACACCTAAATAGGAAAGGGTTCTTTACAGTTAGAGCGGTCAGACTGTGGAATGCCCTACCACAAGAGGTAGTAATGGCAGATACTATAACAGCTTTTAAAAAAGGGCTGGATGATTTCCTCAGTACACAAAACATTGTTGGTTATAAATGACTTAGTGACTAAATGTACAACTGGTGGAGGAAGGTTGAACTAGATGGACCTAGGTCTTTTTTCAACCTAAGTAACTATGTAACTATGGTCTGGGTCTCCCATAAGGAACGATGAAGAAAAAGAGAATTTTGTTTACTTACCGTAAATTCTTTTTCTTATTGTTCCGACATGGGAGACCCAGCACCCTCCCTTTGCCTGTTGGCAGTTTTCTTGTTCCGTGTGTTTTCACCGGCTGTTATTGTAGACAGAGGCTCCGGTTGTTCCGGGTTTTGCTCTGTTTTTACTTGTGGGTGGATGTCCTCCTTCAGCTTTTGCACTAAACTGGCTGTATTTGGTGATCCAGGGGGTGTATATGCTAGGAGGGAGGAGCTACACTTTTTAGTGTAGTACTTTGTGTGTCCTCCGGAGGCAGAAGCTATACACCCATGGTCTGGGTCTCCCATGTCGGAACTATAAGAAAAAGAATTTACGGTAAGTAAACAAAATTCTCTTTTTTTCCTATTTTTCTTAATTTTTCCCCTTTTCCCAATGAATCATTGGGAAAAGGGGAGAAGGCCCATGGACCCTTTATAAAATGTAGAAAGCTGCGTTACTTGTATGTGGAGTGATGGGCAGGGGGAGGGGTGTTTATTTTATATGCTGCAATGTCATAGAAGATGTTATGAACATTTAATAATGAAGGCACCATTATGAAATCTGCAGTCACAATGTGATTATTTTCTGGTGCCAGACTATCAGAAGCTGGATTAAATGAGATCCATTGTATGTTAACAGTGAGACGTGTCCTTTTCTGCTTCCAGATTGATGGTCCCACAGCCCCTCAGAGCCGCCTCGTTGCGCTGCTCATGGCTTTTGTGTGCTCATTGCCAAAAAATGTGAGTCCACAGTAACAGGTGAAACCTGAGTAAAGCAGATGATTGTTGTTTTTTTTATTCTTAATCTGCAGCTGGGAGACAAGGGTTTTTCAAAACTTGAAAAGCCTTATAACCCTAGAACACAGGCCTCGCAGGCCTGCTAGGTTACTTATTTTCTATTGTAGATTTCTATGGTTGTACGTTCTAGGGTTAAAAAGGTATCCCTTCCTTCCTTCCTTCCTTCCTTCCTTCCTTCCTTCCTTCCTCCCTTCCTCCCTTCCTCCCTTCCTCCCTTCCTCCCTTCCTCCCTTCCTCCCTTCCTCCCTTCCTCCCTTCCTCCCTTCCTTCCTCCCTTCCTCCCTCCCTTCCTTCCTCCCTTCCTCCCTTCCTCCCTTCCTCCCTCCCTTCCTCCCTTCCTCCCTTCCTCCCTTCCTCCCTTCCTCCCTTCCTCCCTTCCTTTCTCCCTTCCTTTCTCCCTTCCTCCCTTCCTTTCTCCCTTCCTTTCTCCCTTCCTCCCTTCCTTTCTCCCTTCCCTTTTTTCCTCCCTTCCCTCCTTCCCCTCCCTTTTTTCCTCCCTTCCCTTCCTCCCTCCCTCCCTTCCTCCCTCCCTTCCTCCCTTCCTCCCTCCCTTCCTCCCTCCCTTCCTCCCTCCCTTCCTCCCTCCCTTCCTCCCTCCCTTCCTCCCACCCTTCCTCCCTTCCTCCCTCCCTTCCTCCCTCCCTTCCTCCCTTCCCTTCCTTCCTCCCTTCCCTTCCTTCCTCCCTTCCCTTCCTTCCTCCCTCCCTTACCTTCCTCCCTCCCTTCCTCCCTCCCTTCCTCCCTTCCCTTCCTTCCTCCCTCCCTTCCCTTCCTTCCTCCCTTACCTTCCTCCCTCCCTTACCTTCCTTCCTCCCTTACCTTCCTTCCTCCCTTACCTTCCTTCCTCCCTTACCTTCCTTCCTCCCTTACCTTCCTTCCTCCCTTACCTTCCTTCCTCCCTTACCTTCCTTCCTCCCTTCCCTTCCCTTCCTCCCTTCCCCCCCCCTTTCTGTAACTCCCATAGAAATGAGTTACAGAAGCCTAGCTCACGATTGCCCTTGCGATGCTGGAGCCTGTGAGTCCTCTGAGCCTTCTAGCATTGCAGTGGGAGCAGCGGTGAATATTGTACATGATGCGTCAGAATCACCGCTGTTGCTTTGTCAGATTTGCAGACACCCCAGATCTAGCAGGACGCAGTGATATATACGATGTTCTGGAGAATGCGATAATCTACACTTTTATCCTGCAGTTATTTGACACCATTATTTAGCTCGTATTTGCTTATGTAAAATCTTATTCAGATCTCCCCTTGTTACCTGCAGGTGGAGATCCCACGTCTGAGCCGCCTGCTGCAGGATCTGCTGTCCCTCAGCCTGTCGGGTTGCTGTGCGTTCGCTTTTACATCTGCTGCTAAATGCTTTGCTGGCCTAATAAACAAATGCCCCCCAGGTCAGTGATTGCGCTGCTTCATCTTCGGCTTCTGTACTATAAGATGCTGGATTAAAGGACTGAACTATATCCGTTCTGTTTATGGGATCACAATCAGATTCTCCCTTGCTGTAAATTGCTGATCAATGCTTCATAAAATGATGGGATACGTTGCTAACATTGAACAAAAAGATTTGCAGGACTGTGGCCGCCAGCGCAGAGCCGTGCAAACGTGCATTTCTGGCACCTTTTCTGATTGGTTGGCTCAGATGGATATCTTTGCTGCAGTGCGATGCATACATGATGTTGCGCTGTGCACAGCACAGGTCTGTTTATGCTGTGGGCCGCACATGCGCAGTGGACAGGGGATTTCTAGAAGTCCTATCCACTGTGCTTGTACTGTACTATGCAACGTTTTGGACGCAGCTGAAGTATGCTGCGTCCAAAATGCTGTGAGCACTGATCAGGGCACGTACCCGAAGAGTCCAGTGTCCCTTCAGCTCACAGGGACAGGGTGGGCCTTTTACACTGCTCATTAACCCTCAATGCAGGACACAACAAACGAGCACTTGTAATAGCTGTGCACTCCGAGGAGGTGGCGATATTAAAAGGGGACCCTCCCTCTCAGAGGATTAATAAAGTGTTTTGTTTTATTTTTGTTTTTTGGTTTTGTTTTTTTTTTAACTGAGACAACCCTTTTAACTAGTTGATGGGGTCAGATCATTAGTTTAGAAGGTAAAATAGCATGCCGGTGCAAAATGTTTAATTTGTGGATTTTCTACTTTAGGGGAGCAGCTCGATAAAATACTTCAGAGTGCGTCGGAAAAGGTGGAGTCGGGGCTGGAGGACGAAAGCAGAAGAACTCCAGCAGTGACGCTCCTGGCTTGGGTGAGGCTGAAGACCAGCGCTGCTCTGACTGTTGAGACATTCAGCCATTGCTTACACTGGCGTTCATATACATTTTCCTAGAGCTACTACTTGCCAACGTATTGATTGATGGGAGCCCCACCGATCCCAGGAAAGGGGGTCTCAATTGAGTGGAGGCTGCGCATAGTCCTCTCTGCTCCATTCATTCTTTATAGAACTGTCAGAAATCAAAGTCCTTGGCTGTCTCTGCATATACCATAGACAATGAATGGGGCGGAGATGAGCTTTGTTGACCTCCACTCAGCCCCAATCTCAGGATCTGTGAGGGACTCTGTGGTTGGATGCTTACCAATTAGTAAGTTATTTCCTATTTAGTCTATAACTTAGATATTTGGCACAACCCATGTTAGGGGTAAGAATTGAGTAACCTAAAATACTTAATTCAGCCAGTTTATAAACTCTGGTATATAGTTTAGTTGATGTAGCCTACCACAAGGCTTTTGTTTTTTTACTAGCACACACACATATATATATATATATATATATATATATATATATATATATATATATATATATATATATATATATATATATATATTGTAACTTAAATATGTCTGCTGCATCCTGTCCAACGCCCAACTAATGAATACCATATGGAAGACAGATGGAGTTTGGACTGACCAATCCAGCAGAGACTATGCAAATTCCTATACGTCCTGAGCCCGACCTGCGATACTTGATTATACTATATTTTTGTCTACACCCTTTACTTCCTAGTCCTATAAAGGCTTTGTCTGGAAATAAAGAATTGAGTTGTTTGCGCCAGTTGTGAGAGAGAGAGTCGTAATTGATCTAATCAATTAATATGTTCCTCGTGTGCACACACGACATTCTAGATAATTTGAAATCGGCAATTAGACCTTAAGAGACCCTTTGTAGTCTCATCTCAACACCTAACTTCTTCACGACATCCGCTATACATATACGGCGCATGTCGGAATTAGGTGTAAGGAACTGGCTCATGGGGTGAGCTTGCCCCATACTCTGCAGGTAATGGTGGTGTATTACAGCTAGGACCTACCGCTAACAATTGCGGTTGGATCTCAGGTCGCCCATGTGTTGCAGCCGGGGGTCTGCTGAAGATAGCAGGCATAGCAGTGCTCCTCTGAAACCTGCCTGTGGCCGGGCTCCAAAGGAGAATCTGATTTTCACTATATACAGCTGTATATAGCACAAGCGAACACAGGTTATATTAAAAACGGTCTTATTTATACAATAGGTCATTTTCTGATTGTCGCAGCCCTTAAATGAATTGTGAGAAGACCCCCGTACAGACCCTGTAACCGATGACTGATCTTGTTTTTTTCCAGGTAACAAAATCTTTGATACTACGGTACCATCCCATGAACGGGCAACTTACTAATAAGGTAAATAAGGCGCAGATACCCTCCTATAATCCTGCTTTATAATCGGCTTTAGGCCATTTTTGAAACCACTCCTAGGACGATCATGTGCCGGGTCTCCTCCTAAACTAGAAATGACAGGTCTTCTGTTCTCTACTGGGGGATTTACCACTTCGTCCTTTACCTTAAATCTGTGCATATCGATTGTTTTCTCTATGCCCATAAGAGCTGCATTCATTATAACAGGAAAACCTGAAAATACTTTTTGGCCCAATTCACCATTTGTGGTGTTTTTGTTTTTTTTTTTTTTTTTTTTGTTTCTTTTTTGTGAGTCACAAATTCTTCAAAGTGGCGCACATGATTCATGAATTTTACACAAAGAAAAAATTCTTTTTGCTTTTTTTTTAAATATTTTTGTTGAGTTTTAATGGCACAAGAAAAGGTTTCACCACTTCTGAGAAAACAATCTTATAATTATTAAAATATTGACTCGTCTAAGGGCAGAGATGGACGTTCTCTGCCAAGATTAAAGAGGGGATCTTAATAAAACAGTATACGATCTCTAAACAGATGGAAGGGGGCAGACCCCAACTCATTGAGTCCATAGGGCCTTGTATTTACCAATTTTATGTCACTTGAATGAATTGATGAATATCTTTCTCCATTTGAAGAAAAGCCAGTTGTCTTTGTCTACAGATTCTGCTTTGGTAGGTTGAAGTTCCCGAATCCAATGTTGTGCAGTACGCTTTTGAGACCTATATAACATACCTGTTGCTGCTCAGTAAAAAGACTGATGGCACTTTCCTAACACGCAAGTGTGAATAGGTGCATACTGAACATGATATAGCAAATAAAGACAGTTACACTCTGAAATGTTAAGATTTGTTAACAATACATATAGGAATATGAATGTCAAGGGAGAAATTTAGGTAAGACTGCTAATGGAGTCTTTGTTCAGGGCAAATCCAGAGGACAGGGCCAAATTAGCTATCTGTACAGATATATTAAATAACTCAGACAATGATCACGAGACGTGTTCACTGTTTGAGCCAGTTTAGGCAACTGACTCGTGTAATGAATAGATCAGATATTAGTATAACATTTCAACCTTCAAACATAACGTATTTTTCGGACCATAAGACGCACTTTTTCTTTGTCGCTCCTAATTGGGAGACCCAGACAATTGGGGTGTATAGCTATGCCTCCGGAGGCCACACAAAGTATTACACTAAAAGTTGAAAAGCCCCTCCCCTTCAGCCTATACACCCCCCGTACTGCTACGGGCTCATCAGTTTTTATGCTTTGTGCGAAGGAGGTCAGACATCCACGCATAGCTCCACAGCTTAGTCAGCAGCAGCTGCTGACTATCTCGGATGGAAGAAAAGAGGGCCCATAACAGGGCCCCCAGCATGCTCCCTTCTCACCCCACTCTTGTCGGCGGTGTTGTTAAGGTTGAGGTATCCATTGCGGGTACGGAGGCTGGAGCCCACATGCTGCTTTCCTTCCCCATCCCTCAATTAGGGCTCTGGGTGAAGTGGGATCCCATCGGTCTCCAGGCACAGGAGACCGTGCTCCATCCACAGCTCCTGAGGACCCTGCTGGATAGGAGCCGAGTATCGTTCAGGGACATGGCCCTGCTACTTGGAGGTACTCTGTGTCCCCGTGGGGACCGCGCACAGCAACACTCCAGCATTGCTGGGTGTGCTAGTGCACCGGGGACAGCAGCGCTGGCTGCATTTGTGCCACTATACACTTCAGCGTCGCTGAGTGTATTTGTGTAGGGGGACTGCCACGCTGACCGCCGCTGCCATGGTTATCACTGCGGCGCGGCTGGGACTGTTAGTGCGCCGGGGACTTCCGCGCCGACCGCGCTTATACGGCGGCCGCGCTTATAACTATAGTCACTCTGCACAGTGGGGCACCAGTTCCCGCACTTTTCTGGGTCACGCCCACGGCTCCCTCCTCTCCCCAGGACGCTGGCAGCCATTCCTCTCAGCTCTGCTAACGCTGGAGAGGAGAGACAAGCTCAAAGAGACCCAGGCAGGAATTCTGGTGCCCACACAAACGCTTTGCGCAGGCGGTAAGCAGCACCTGTGGTGCTGGCCCCACTAGTGCAGAAGTGTATTTATAGTTTATATGATTATAGTCTATACTTTACACTGTAGGGTGCACTGTTGATTTGTGGCTATTTACCCTCCTGTATTGCTCAGAGGAGACAACAGCATGTCGTCCACAAATAGCAAGGGTGCCATGGCACAGACTTACTATGCTGCCTGTGCAGCATGTACGGCTATACTGCCGGCAGGTTCCACTGACCCTCATTGTGTGCAATGCTCGGCCCCTGTGGCACTTTCTCAGCCGGAGCCTCTGCTAGGGGTGGCCCAGGGAGAACCACCTGTTAACACTGTCCAGGTGACAGGGACGGAGTTTGCAGTTTTTACTGAAAGACTTTCTGAGACTATGGCTAAGATATTAGAAGCCTTGCAGTCCAGGCCGGCATCTCAAGCCAGGGGCACTGTGGTATCATTGTCCCCTGGTTCCCCTTAGTTGGAACAGCAATGTCTTCCCGGGGTGTCTCATGGATCCCAGGGTGAGGTCTCTGACACGGACCGCAGCCCCAGACCGACTAAGCGAGCTCGCTATGAATTCCCCTCGACATCATCACAATGTTCAGGGTCTCAGCGGGAGGACTCTCTGTATGATGAAGCGGAGGTAGCTGATCAGGATTCTGATCCTGAAGCCGCTCTCAACCTTGATACTCCTGATGGGGACGCCATAGTGAATGATCTTATTGCGTCCATCAATGAAATGTTGAATATTTCTCCCTCAGCTCCTCCAGTGGAGGAGTCAGCTTCTCAGCAGGAGAAATTCCGTTTCAGTTTTCCCAAGCGTACAAAGAGTATGTTTCTGGACCACTCTGACTTCAGAGAGGCAGTCCAGAAACACCGAGCTTATCCAGATAAGCGTTTTTCCAAGCGCCTTAAGGATACACGTTACCCTTTTCCCCCTGACGTGGTCAAGGGCTGGACTCAGTGTCCCAAGGTGGATCCTCCAATCTCCAGACTGGCGGCTAGATCCATAGTTGCAGTGGAAGATGGAGCTTCACTCAAGAATGCCACTGACAGACAGATGGAGCTCTGGTTGAAATCCATCTATGAAGCTATCGGCGCGTCTTTTGCTCCAGCATTCGCAGCCGTATGGGCACTCCAAGCTATCTCAGCTGGTCAGGCGCAAATTGACGCACTCACGTACGTCTGCGCCGCAGGTGGCGTCCATAACCTCTTAAACGTCGGCATTTGCGTCCTACGCTATTAATGCTGTCCTGGACTCTGCGACCCGTACGGCGGTTGCAGCCGCCAATTCGGTGGTAATACGCAGGGCCTTGTGGCTGCGGGAATGGAAGGCAGATTCGGCTTCCAAAAAGTGCTTAACTGGATTGCCAGTTTCTGGCGACCGTTTGTTTGGTGAGAGATTGGATGAAATCATCAAACAATCCAAGGGAAAGGAAACATCCTTACCCCAGGCCAAACCAAAAACACCCCAACAGAGGAGGGGACAGTCGAGGTTTCGGTCCTTTCGGGGTGCGGGCAGGTCACAATTCTCCTCGTCCAAAAGGCCTCAGAAGGATCAGAGGAACGCCGACGCATGGCGGTCTAAATCAACGCCCTAAAAAGACCGCCGGAGGTGCCGCTACCAAGGCGGCTTCCTCATGACTTACGGCCTCCTCACACCGCATCCTCGGTCGGTGGCAGGCTCTCCCGCTTTTGCGACACCTGGCTGCCACAAGTAAAAGACCGTTGGGTGAGAGACATTTTGTCTCACGGTTACAGGATAGAGTTCAGCTCTCGTCCTCCGACTCGATTCTTCAGAACATCTCCGCCTCCCGAGCGAGCCGAGGCTCTTCTGCAGGCGGTGGGCATTCTGAAGGCAGAAGGAGTGGTGGTCCCGGTTCCTCTTCAGCAACAGGGTCACGGTTTCTACTCCCTGTTTGTGGTTCCAAAGAAGGACGGGTCTTTCCATCCTGTTTTGGACCTAAAACTGCTCAACAAACACGTAAGGACCAGGCGGTTCCGGATGGAATCCCTCCGCTCCGTCATCGCCTCAATGTCCCAAGGAGATTTCCTAGCATCGATCGATATCAAGGATGCTTATCTCCACGTACCAATTGCTCCAGAGCATCAGCGCTTCTTGCGCTTCGCCATAGGAGACGAACACCTTCAGTTCGCGGCACTGCCGTTCGGCCTGGCGACAGCCCCAAGGGTTTTCACCAAGGTCATGGCTACAGTAGTTGCGGTCCTCCACTCTCAGGGTCACTCAGTGATACCTTACTTAGACGATCTGCTGGTCAAGGCACCCTCTCAAGAGGCATGCCAACACAGCCTCAACGTTACTCTGGAGATTCTCCAGAGTTTCGGGTGGATCATCAATTTTCCAAAGCTGACACCGGTCCAATCACTGACATATCTTGGCATGGAGTTTCATACTCTTCCAGCGATAGTGAAGCTTCCGCTGGACAAACAGCGTTCACTACACACAGGGGTACAATCTCTCCTTCAAGGTCGGTCACACACCCCTTGAGGCACCTCATGCACTTCCTGGGGAAGATGGTGGCAGCAATGGAAGCAGTCCCTTTCGCGCAGTTTCACCTGCGTCCTCTTCAATGGGACATCCTACGCAAGTGGGACAGGAGGCCGACGTCCCTAGACAGGAACGTCTCCTTCTCTCAAGCAACCAAAGCTTCCCTTCGGTGGTGGCTTCTTCCCACCTCATTATCGAAAGGGAAATCCTTCCTACCCCCATCCTGGGCGGTGGTCACGATGGACGCGAGCCTGTCAGGGTGGGGAGCAGTTTTTCTCCACCACAGGGCTCAGGGTACGTGGACTCAGCAAGAGTCCTCACTTCAGATCAATGTTCTGGAGATCAGGGCAGTGTATCTTGCCCTAAAAGCGTTCCAGCAGTGGCTGGAAGGCAAGCAGATCCGAATTCAGTCGGACAACTCCACAGCGGTGGCTTACATCAACCACCAAGGTGGGACACGCAGTCGGCAAGCCTTCCAGGAAGTCCTGAGGATTCTGCTGTGGGTGGAAGCCACAGCATCCACCATATCCGCAGTTCACATCCCGGGCGTAGAAAACTGGGAAGCAAACAACAAGGTCCCAACATTCATGGCTCGATCTCAAGATCACAGAGCTCTGGCGGCAGACGCCTTAGTTCAGGATTGGTCGCAGTTTCAGCTTCCTTATGTGTTTCTTCCTCTGGCTCTGTTGCCCAGAGTGTTACGCAAGATAAGGGCCGACTGCCGCCGCGCCATCCTCGTCGCTCCAGACTGGCCGAGGAGGTCGTGGTACCCGGATCTGTGGCATCTCACGGTCGGCCAACCGTGGGCACTGCCAGACCGACCAGATTTGCTGTCTCAAGGGCCGTTTTTCCATCTGAATTCTGCGGCCCTCAACCTGACTGTGTGGCCATTGAGTCCTGGATCCTAGCGTCTTCAGGATTATCTCAAGAGGTCATTGCCACTATGAGACAGGCTAGGAAACCAACGTCCGCCAAGATCTACCACAGGACGTGGAAAATATTCCTGTCGTGGTGCTCTGCTCAGGCGTTTTCTCCCTGGCCATTTGCCTTGCCCACTTTTCATCTCAATCAGGACATCTCCTTACCCTCGTTTTGTCCTCATCCAGTTCACCAATGTGAAAAGGATTTGCACTTGTTAGATCTGGTGAGAGCACTCAGACTCTACATTTCTCGTACGGCGCCCCTGCGCCGCTCCGATGCACTCTTTGTCCTTGTTGCTGGCCAGCGTAAAGGGACACAAGCTTCCAAATCAACCCTGGCTCGGTGGATCTAGGAACCAATTCTCGAAGCTTACCGTTCCTCGGGGCTTCCGGTTCCCTCAGGACTGAAGGCCCATTCTACCAGGGCCGTGGGAGCGTCCTGGGCCTTGCGACACCAGGCTACGGCTCAGCAGATGTGTCAGGCAGCTACCTGGTCGAGCCTGCACACTTTCACGAAACACTATCAGATGCATACCTATGCTTCGGCAGATGCCAGCCTAGGTAGGCGAGTCCTTCAGGCGGCAGTTGCCCACCTGTAGGACGGAGCCGTTACGGCTCTATTATGAGGTATTATTTACCCACCCAGGGACTGCTTTTGGACGTCCCAATTGTCTGGGTCTCCCAATTAGGAGCGACAAAGAAGAAGGGAATTTTGTTTACTTACCGTAAATTCCTTTTCTTCTAGCTCCAATTGGGAGACCCAGCACCCGCCCCTGTTTTTTGTATACACATGTTGTTCATGTTAAATGGTTTCAGTTCTCCGATATTCCTTCGGATTGAATTTACTTTAAACCAGTTTATAATTTTTTCCTCCTTCTGGCTTTTGCACCAAAACTGATGAGCCCGTAGCAGTACGGGGGGTGTATAGGCTGAAGGGGAGGGGCTTTACATTTTTAGTGTAATACTTTGTGTGGCCTCCGGAGGCATAGCTATACACCCCAATTGTCTGGGTCTCCCAATTGGAGCTAGAAGAAAAGGAATTTACGGTAAGTAAACAAAATTCCCTTCTTTTCCCCCAAATGTTGGGGGAAGGTGGGGGGTGCGTCTTATGGTCTAAATGTGGCTGCGGGGAATGAGGGTGCTACGGTGGAGCGGGTCATCAGGGGCATGAGCAGGCTGCAGCAGCGCCTGCCCTGACCACGTGGACCCGCTCATTTAATATGCACGCCCATCATCCCGCCCATCATCTCTCAGCGCTGACAGGTGGGCGGGATGATGGGCGAGGGATAAACAGCCGTCCCACATGATCACCCCTGGCAACTACAGCCTGGAGTGATCATGTGCGGCTGTATTCACTGCCCCCCGTGCATCATCATCAGCGTGGGGTGCACTGAATCAGTACACTCACCCGTCACCGTTCCCCTGCAGTACCGCGATCTCCTGGCTGCCGGCAGCCGCTGAGTAGAGCCGTCCCCGTTCCCCTGCAGCACCGCGATGTACTCCTGTGCCAGCGGCGGCCGCTGAGTGTGGAGACTAGCGGGTCGCACAGCGATGACGTCATCGCTGTGTGCACATGTCCACACGCAGCCGTTGGCAGCCAGGAGGACATCGGTGCTGCAGGGGAACGGGGACGGCTCTACTCAGCGGTCGCCGGCAGCCAGGAGATCGCGGTACTGCGGGGGAACGGGAACGGCTCCACTCAGCGGCCACCGGCAGCCAGGAGGGGATTGCGGTACTGCAGGGGAACGGGGACGGCTCCACTCAGCGGCGCTGCCGCTGACACAGACGGGAGGAGGAGCGGTGCTGCAGGGGGTGAGGTAAGGTGAGTATGAACGTTTATTTTTTTTATGTGCCACAGGATGCGGGCCGTATACCAGCATGGGGGTGTATAGCAGGATGGGGTGTATAGCACGATGGGGGTATATTATGAGCAGAATGGGGGTATATTATGAGCAGAATGGGGGCTATATTATGAGCAGAATGGGGGCTATATTATGAGCAGAATGGGGGGTATATTATGAGCAGGATGGGGGTATATTATGAGCAGAATGGGGGTATATTATGAGCAAAATGGGGGTATATGAGCAGGATGGGGGTATATTATTAGCAGGATGGGGGTATGTTATTAGCAGGATGGGGGTATATTATGAGCAGGATGGGGGTATATTATGAGCAGGATGGGGGTATATTATGAGCAGGATGGGGGTATATAGCAGGATGGGGGTATATGAGCAGGTTGGGGGTATATACTGTATATACAAGGCATGAGGATCATTACCAGGATGGGGTATCTTAGTAGAGATTTTGGGGACATTACCCCCATAACAGTGTCAGCAGCAGATCCTCGCCCCATAACAGTGTGTCATGACTCCATTTTTTGCTTAAAATTTTATTTTCCTATTTTCCTGCTCTAAAACCAGGGTACGTCTTATGGTCAGGTGCGTCTTATAGTCCGAAAAATACGGTATACAAAGTATCACAATCTGTCTTTTATCATACATCGAAGCCGTATAGGGAGGTTTGGGGGAGTTCAGGGAGGTGCGTTGGAACATAGAAACACACATTTCATCCTACAGATAACACATTCCTTCTTTGTGTGAAACCACTGATAAGACTTTCACTTATTATGAAAGCCTTCATTGTTCATTCTAGCTTCATTACCCCCTCCTGAACATACAGCTTAGAATCATATTATGGCGTCTGTGCGATTTGTCATATAGACACACAGCTAATTATGCAACAACATCTATATTTTGATTATTTACATACAGAGATAATCTTATTACATCTGAACAAACAACCTATAGCCCTACCTTCACATGAACATGCATGAATATGAAAATACATATAAAAATTGAGATACTTAGCATATAAAGAAGGTCATTTGTATATCTGCCCAACAGCCAACGTCAAGGCGTATCTCTACATTTTGGGTCCCTATCTACTATAATGCCACTACTACTGGTTTATGTGATTCAGAAGCATGTTGGTCTTCAACAAATCCCTAGACACATACAAAAGGAGAAAGATCTACATTCTTAGTATAGATTCTGTTTATCAGCGTAACCACACCCGTCCAAAAGCTTTCCAAATAGGACCAAGACCACATCATGTTGAGCAAATCCACATTATGTATTTTACATTGTTGACACAAGAGGTACTCATGAAGCCTGATAGTATACAAAAACAGAGGTGCCCTGTGTATCTACACCAAGGACCTTTCTACATTTCCACCAAAGTTTATGTATCATACATATTGTAGGAAACTGTTGAGCATTGAATTTGATCTGTCTGCCTCCAAAGCTTCCATTAAGAGTAAACTTTAAGAAAATTGCACAATATCTGTTTGCTTTGCGAATACGTCTGAGTATCCCAATTTATAGTCAAACCCCAAAATGTCCCATGTCTCTTGATATTCTCCATAGTATTTATTAAAGAGGGGCTTGGGTCTGCCAGTAATAAAAGCCTATCATCAGCATTTAGGGCCAATTTTGCTTTATTCATCCCTCGTCTGATACCTCGCATAGCTCTGTGTGCACGAATACAAGACACCAAAGGTTTTATGACAATTGCAGAGATCAGGGACGCCCAAATGCGATTGTCTGTGAAAGGACTCTGTTAATCCCTATCCACGCACTGGCTTCTTGATACACTAATCACACTGAAAAAAATAAATGTTTCCCCAAACCCCATTTTAACCAAGACCGCCCACAAGAATTTCCAGTCAGTACTATCAAAAGCCTTGTCACCATCCATGGAACAAAATATCCTCTGCTCATGATCAACAGGATCCTGCAAACTCAAATATAGACACTGTAAATTGATTAAAGTGGCATAAACCTAGTCCGGACAGGGCGAATAGGAGAAAGAATACCCCCGTGAAAGACGTAAAGCCAGGACCTTTACCAATATTTTAAGATCAGTTGGTAGGAGTAAGATAGGCTTGTAGGAACCTGGAAGCAATGGATCTTCTCCTGATTTCAAAATAACTACAATGTCTTCAGACATAGATTCGGGCAGTTGTCTAACCTCAATGGCATGATGGAACACCTCTCCAAATACTTTCTATAATTCAGCGGGCAAACCATCAAATCCAGGAGCATTAGGATTCGCCATCGATATCACGGCCTCCTGCAATCTTCCATGGTTAGTGGAGCCTCCAATTGGTCCCTATCTCTCTGGGACAACCTCAACCAGATATTTCTTTGTCGCCCCATTGGGAGACCCAGACAATTGGGTGTATAGCTTCTGCCTCCGGAGGCCACACAAAGTATTACACTTTAAAAAGTGTAACCCCTCCCCTCTGCCTATACACCCTCCCGTGGATCACGGGCTCCTCAGTTTTATGCTTTGTGTGGAAGGAGGCACACATCAGTTTTATGCTTTGTGTGGAAGGAGGCACACATCCACTCATGCATTCTCATATTAGTTATGTCGGTTGGAAGAAAAGAGGGTCCCCACGGGGCCCCCGTCATGTTCCCTTCTCACCCCACTACGTCGGCGGTGTTGTTAAGGTTGAGGTACCCATTGCGGGTACAAAGGCCGGAGCCTAATGCCGTCTCCTTCACCATCCCTTAGCGGCTCTGGGAGAAGTGGGATCCTGAGCGGTCATCCATTTACTGGGACCGTGCTCCATCCGCAGCCCCTGTGGGAATCTGCCGGACCGGAGTCTATTCAACCTCAGGGACCGGGCCCTGCAACTCAAAGGTACTCTGTGTCCCCATTGGGGACTGTGCAGGGAGCGCACCTTCTTCCCGGACGCTGCGGCAGCTGCTGAATTGAGAAGGCCGGCGGACTTCCGCGCCGACCGTGCCTGCTTGTCGGGCGCGGTCTCAAATTTAGTCCCCGGCTTCATCGTGGCCTAGTCGCAAAAATCCCGCCCCCGGGCCTGCCTGTCAGGGGTAAGGGCGGGACTGCCGACCTGACGTCGGATGTGAGGGCTGGAGCATCCTGCATGTTTCCTCCCCCCTCACTGATCACTGTGGGGACCCCAGATTCCCGCACTTTCCTGGCGCCGCCCACGGCTCCACTCCTCCCTTGAGAGCTCCGGCAGCCATTTTTTTGGCATTCTGCCGGTGGATGATTCTCAGTGAACAGCTGTGCAGCTCCGGGGGACCTAAGGCAGGGAATCTGGAGGACACACACTCCGCTTGTTAGCGGTCGGTAAGCCACACCGGTCACCCGGTGCTGGTCCCCCTAGGGTGCCGGAATAGATACGTATTTATATATATATTTCTGTTCGGTCGGGCTGTATACCCTTTTTTGCCCATATACCCTCAGTGATCATTCTCCTAGGAGACAACAGCATGTCGTCCACAAGGAGCAAAGCTGTTAAGGCACAGGTTTTTTTTGCGGCCTGTACCTCTTGTGGGGCTATGTTACCTGCGGGTTCCACCTACCCTCACTGTGAGCAATGCTCGACCCCTGTTTCACTTGCTCAGCCAGAGCCTCGGTCACTAGTGGGCCCCTCGGCTCATGTAGACCCCCCTGCTCCCCCTATCCAGACGGCAGGGACAGAGTTCGCCTCTATTGCTGAGAAACTCTCTGAGTCACTTTCACAATCCATGGCTCAGTATATGGACAAATGGTCTGCCAAGCTGCTAGAAGCTTTGCAGTCCAGACCGGTCCTTACACAGGCCCCGGCCCCTGTTGGATCGTCGCCTCCAGGCCCCTCTCGGTCCGCGCCGCAGCGCGCTCCCAGGTTGGGCCCTAGATCTCATGTGGAGGACTCCTGCCCGGACCACAGTCCTAGACCGGCTAAGCGGGCTCGCTGGGAATCTTCCCCGACTTCTTCACGCTGCTCGGGTTCCCAGCTTGAGGAGTCTCTGGAGGACGAGGCGGACGTCGCAGCTCAGGGCTCTGACCCTGACGTCGCCCTTAATCTTGATACACCTGAAGGGGACGCCTTAGCGAATGATCTTATCTCGTCCATCAGCCAGGTGTTGGATCTCTCTCCCCCGCCTCCTACTGTAGAGGAGTCGGCGTCTCAGCAGGAGAAACACCAGTTTCGGTTCCCCAAACGTACACGTAGTGCGTTTTTCGATCACTCTAACTTCAGAGACGCTGTCCAGAAGCCCAGAGCGGTTCCGGACAAGCGCTTTTTAAGCGCCTCACTGACACGCGTTACCCCTTCCCCTCTGAAGTCGTTAAGGGTTGGGCTCAGTGTCCCAAGGTGGATCCTCCAGTCTCTAGATTGGCGGCTAGATCTGTGGTATCGGTTGCAGATGGCTCATCGCTAAAGGATGCCACTGACAGGCAGAGCTCCTGGTGAAGTCCATCTATGAGGCCACGGGCGCGTCTTTTGCCCCGGCCTTTGCAGCCGTGTGGGCACTCCAAGCTATCTCAGCTTGTCTGTCTGAGATTAATGCTGTCACACGTAATTCTGCTCCGCAAGTTGCGTCTTTGACTTCTCAAGCGTCAGCTTTTTCTTCCTACGCCATGAACGCAGTCCTGGACTCCGCTAGCCGTACAGCTGTAGCATACACTAACTCTGTGGCAGTCCGCAGGGCCATGTGGCTGCGCGAATGGAAGGCAGACTCGGCCTCCAAGAGGTTCTTAACCGGTTTGCCGTTTTCTGGCGACCGCTTGTTTGGCGAACGATTGGATGAGATTATTAAGGAATCCAAGGGAAAGGACTCCTCTTTACCCCAGTCAAAACCTAAGAGACCTCAGCAACGGAAAATACAATCGAGGTTTCGGTCCTTTCGTCCCTCCGCCAAGCCCCAATCCTCTTCGTCCAGCAGGCCGGAGAAAGGCCAGAGGAACTCCTATGCGTGGCGGTCCAAATCACGCCCCCAGAAGGCCGCAGGAGGCACTGCCTCCAAGGCGGCCTCCTCATGACTCTCGGCATCCCCTAGCCGCATCCTCGGTCGGTGGCAGGCTCTCCCGCTTTGGCGACGCCTGGTGGCCACATGTTCAAGACCGATGGGTGAGAGACATTCTGTCTCACGGTTACAGGATAGAGTTCAGCTCTCGTCCTGCGGCTCGTTTCTTCAGAACCTCTCCGCCCCCCGCTCAGGCCGACGCACTTTTTCAGGCAGTGGACGCTCTGAAGACAGAAGGAGTTGTGATCCCCGTTCGCCTTCAGGAACGTGGTCGCGGCTTTTACTCCAACTTGTTCGTGGTGCCAAAAAAGGACTGATCATTCCGTCCCGTTCTGGACCTCAAGCTACTCAACAGACATGTGAGAACCAGACGGTTTCGGATGGAATCTCTCCGCTCGGTCATCGCCTCGATGTCACAAGGAGACTTCCTAGCATCGATCGACATCAAGGATGCTTATCTCCACGTGCCGATCGCACCCGAACATCAACGCTTTTTGCGTTTCGCCATCGGGGACGAACACCTTCAGTTCGTGGCATTGCCTTTCGGCCTGGCGACAGCCCCACGGGTTTTCACGAAAGTCATGGCATCCGTCGTGGCGGTCCTACACTCTCAGGGCCACTCGGTGATTCCCTACTTAGACGATCTCCTAGTCAGGGCCCCTTCTCGGGTGGCGTGTCAACACAGCCTTACCGTCGCTCTGGCGACTCTCCAGCAGTTCGGGTGGATCATTAACTTCCCGAAATCCAAGTTGACACCGACCCAATCACTGACTTACCTCGGGATGGAGTTTCATACACAGTCAGCGGTAGTCAAGCTACCGCGGGACAAACAGCTTTCTCTGCAGGCAGGGGTGCAATCACTTCTTCGGAGTCAGTCACACCCCTTAAGGCGCCTCATGCACTTCCTGGGGAATATGGTGGCAGCGATGGAGGCAGTGCCGTTCGCGCAATTCCATCTACGGCCACTCCAATGGGACATTCTCCGCAAATGGGACAGGAGGTCGGCTTCCCTCGACAGGAACGTCTCTCTTTCCCTTGCAACCAAGACGTCACTTCAGTGGTGGCTCCTTCCAATTCTCTATTGCAGGAAAATCCTTCCTACCCCCTACCTGGGCTGTGGTCACCACGGACGCGAGCCTGTCAGGGTGGGGAGCGGTTTTTCTCCACCACAGGGCTCAGGGAACCTGGACTCCGATGGAGTCTTCCCTTCAGATCAATATTCTGGAGATAAGGGCAGTATATCTAGCCCTATTGGCTTTGCATCGGTGGCTGGAGGGCAGGCAGATCCGTATCCAGTCGGACAATGCCACTGCCGTCGCATACATCAACCACCAAGGCGGCACTCGCAGTCGTCAAGCCTTCCAGGAAGTCCGGCGGATTCTGCAGTGGGTGGAAGCCACAGCCTCCACCATCTCCGCAGTTCACATCCCGGGCGTAGAAAACTGGGAAGCAGATTTTCTCAGTCGTCAGGGCATGGATGCGGGGGAATGGTCTCTGCACCCAGAAGTGTTTCGAGAGATCTGTCGCCGCTGGGGAACGCCGGACGTCGATCTCATGGCGTCACGGCACAACAACAAAGTCCCGGCTTTCATGGCACGGTCTCAGGATCACAGAGCTCTGGCGGCGGACGCGTTAGTTCAGGATTGGTCGCAGTTTCGACTGCCTTATGTGTTTCCTCCTCTGGCGATGCTGCCCAGAGTGTTACGCAAGATCAGGTCCGACTGCCGTCGCGCCATTCTCGTCGCTCCAGACTGGCCGAGGCGGTCGTGGTACCCGGATCTGTGGCATCTCACGGTGGGTCAACCGTGGACGCTTCCAGACCGCCCAGACTTGCTGTCACAAGGCCCGTTTTTCCATCTGAATTCTGTGGCCCTCAACCTGACTGTGTGGCCATTGAGTCCTGGCTCCTAGCGTCTTCAGGGTTATCTCAGGATGTCATTGCCACCATGAGACAGGCCAGGAAGCCAACGTCCGCCAAGATCTATTACAGGTCTTGGCAAATCTTCTTATCCTGGTGCTTTGATAACGGTTTTCCTCCATGGCCGTTTGCCTTACCCACTTTTCTTTCATTCCTTCAATCCGGAATGGACAAGGGTTTGTCACTCGGCTCTCTCAAGGGCCAAGTATCGGCGCTCTCCGTATTTTTTCAAAAGCGCCTAGCCAGGCTTCCGCAGGTCCGCACGTTCCTGCAGGGAGTTTGCCACATAGTCCCACCTTACAAGCGTCCGCTGGAACCCTGGGATCTTAACAGGGTGCTAACGGCTCTTCAGAAACCACCTTTCGAGCCGCTGCGGGATGTCTCTTTATCACGTCTTTCGCAGAAGGTGGCCTTTCTAGTGGCAGTTACATCACTCCGGAGAGTGTCTGAGCTTGCAGCGCTGTCATGCAAAGCCCCCTTCCTGGTGTTTCACCAGGATAAGGTGGTTCTGCGTCCGGTCCCGGAATTTCTCCCTAAGGTGGTATCTCCTTTTCATCTCAATCAGGATATCTCCTTGCCTTCATTTTGCCCTAATCCAATTCACCAATGTGAAAAGGATTTGCACTCTTTGGATCTGGTGAGAGCACTCCGGCTCTACGTGTCTCGCACGGCGCCCCTGCGTCGTTCAGATGCGCTTTTTGTCCTTGTCGCTGGCCAGCGTAAGGGTTCGCAGGCTTCTAAGTCAACCTTTGCTCGGTGGATCAAGGAACCGATTCTCGAAGCCTACCGTTCTTCTGGGCTTCCGCTTCCTTCAGGACTGAAAGCCCATTCTACCAGAGCCGTGGGTGCGTCCTGGGCATTGCGGCACTGGGCTACGGCTCAGCAGGTGTGTCAGGCAGCTACGTGGTCTAGTCTGCACACTTTCACGAAACACTATCAAGTGCATACCTATGCTTCGGCAGACGCCAGTCTAGGTAGGCGAGTCCTTCAGGCGGCGGTTGCCCACCTGTAAGAGGGGGTCGTTTTCGGCTCTTTTTATTGAGGTATTCTTTAACCCACCCAGGGACTGCTCTTGGACGTCCCAATTGTCTGGGTCTCCCAATGGAGCGACAAAGAAGAAGGGAATTTTGTTTACTTACCGTAAATTCCTTTTCTTCTAGCTCCTATTGGGAGACCCAGCACCCGCCCCTGTTCCCTTCGGGCTGGTTGTTCTTTTGTGTACACATGTTGTTCATGTTGAATTGTTCTTTTGGTTCATGGTTTTCAGTTCTCCGAACATCCTTCGGATTGAATTTACCTTAGACCAATTTATAAGTTTTCTCCTTCCTGCTTTTGCACCAAAACTGAGGAGCCCGTGATCCACGGGAGGGTGTATAGGCAGAGGGGAGGGGTTACACTTTTTATGTTCAATCTATTTTTATTGTAAACATATCATATTATACATAAACAGCATGTGAAACTGAATGACTGACATGTCAAACTTTTTATAAATTGCATAGTAAAGAAATCATGTTTTTTCAATCTGTCTCGATCTCGATTTGACCGAATAGTGAGCACTTTTCATCTATAATCCTCAATAAGCCTCTTCAACTTGGATTCCAGCGAGAACCCAGGAAAAGGGAAGGAGAAGAGAAGAGAGAGAGAGGGAAGAAGAAAAGAAGAGAAAAAAAAAAAAAAGGAAAGAAAGGGGGGAGAAGGGAGGGAATTAGAAGGGGAAGTGGGGGAGAGGTAGGTAGCAGCGTGAGTAAGCTGGGAAGACGAAGGCAGACACACAAGGGAAATGGTGGGTAGTTTGATTTTATTAGGGTGGGGGAGGGGCACTCTCTATCGTATGAGAATCAGGTGATCCTACATTCTCATCCGGTTCACCCTAACCAAGCTTTACTCCATCAATCTAATAAGATGTTATGGCTCCATCAAAACAGTTTAACAAAATCTGGAGAATCTTTAAATAGGATCCATTCTCCCCAGGTCCTGCAAAATTTGTCTCCAGTGCCCGCAATGTCGGCAGAGAGCTCCTCCATCCTATATATGTTTGCCATTTCAGAGTACCACTCCGAGATAGGAGGGATCGTGGAGGACTTCCAGTACCTAGGTATGACGGAGCGCGCCGCCGCCAGGCAGAAGCGGAGTATGTCTCTCTTATGATAAGCGATTGAGTGTGGTAACATAGAGAGGAGGGCTATCTTGGGGCAGTTATTCACTGCTTTCCCAGTTATAAGCTGATAATTAGCAAGAACCTTTCCCCAAAACTGTTTTATTCCATCACACTCCCACCAGATATGCGTCATAGTACCGACATCTTGCCCACATCTCCAGCACATCGCAGATACTGAAGGGAATATAATATGTAGTTTAGACGGAAACTGGTACCAACGTGTCAAAATCTTAAAATTTTTCTCCTCTGCAGAGCATGGGACTGACAATTTATGAGTAAATAAGAAACATTTCTTCCACTCATCGGGAGAGAAGTGTTGCTTCAGCTCCTTTTCCCAAGCCAATTGGTAGCCTCGTTTGCCTGAGACCCCAACTCTGATAAGAATATTGTACAGAAGGGAGACTGTGTGTTCAGGCGGGCTATTTTTAGTAAACAGTTCCTCAAAGGCACTACAAGTGCCTCGGACTCGATCAACTGTTCTCCCCGGAGAGACAAATGCCCGTAGTTGGAGAAACTCCAACCATTGTGAACCTCTAGACGGAAGCAGTGTCCGAAAGGTTTGGAATGAGGGTAATTTACCATCAATCAGTATGTGCCCCCAGCGGATGTCTTCCTCCGCCCTCCAGCCGAAGTAGCTTCTTTGTTTATATCCAGGGTGAAATGATGGAGTGTAGAATAAGGGAGCGAGGGGACTAACTGACTGTGAAGGCGACATTTTTTTGGATACTATGTGACTAACTTTGAGCGTTTCTTTGATAAAATTTGAAAGCATCCCCACGTTAGGAAGATCTGAAGGAGGTATCCACGGGAGGTGTTTGAGAGGAATCTCCAGTCCTTCTTGCTCTACCCGTATCCATTGCTTAGAGTCACTGTTGAAATGCCAGTCTAATATACGGGTCAAGGCTGCAGCCTGCATGTAGACTCTGAAGTTAGGAAGGCCTGCTCCTCCACACTCCCTTGGAAGGGTAAGAGTGCGTAAGTTGATTCTTGGTTTAATTTTACCCCATATGAATCGGATAATAGCAGATTGAAGGGTACGAAAAAAACTACTGGGAGGAGAAATGGGGATGGTTTGAAAGTAGTACAAAAAGCGTGGCAGGATATCCATTTTAATGACATTCATCCTGCCCATCCAAGACAATTTCAGTCCCCCGTAAGACTTTAAGTTCTTGATTGTACCTTCTAGTAGTGGTAAGTGATTAAGTGTATATAGTTTGGAGAGGTCCGCTGGGATTGAAATACCCAAATATTTAATGGCCGAAGGTCTCCATTTGAATGGGAAGTTAGACATTGCCCGGGAAACTTCAGTTTGGGTCAAAGAGATATTTAAGGCTTCTGATTTTGATAGATTAACTTTAAAGTTACTAAGGAGGCCGAATCGTTCAAATTCCATCATTATAGACGGGATCGATATATGAGGTTGAGAGATGTATAACAGGAGATCATCTGCATATAATGCAATTTTATGATGGGCATCCCCGATCTTGAGTCCTTTGATATTACTATTCCCCCTGAGAGCGTTAGCTAAGTGTTCCATGATGACTACATACAAAAGCGGGGATAAGGGGCAGCCTTGTCTGGTCCCGTTTCGTACAGCGAAGGAGGAGGATAAAGCCCCATTAACCCTGACCTTAGCGGTTGGGTTATCATATAAAGCGCCAATTTTCTGTATAAATCGGGGTCCCAGTCCCAACTGACCCAATGCTGCCCTCAGAAATCCCCAATGGACTCTGTCAAAGGCTTTCTCAGCATCGATGGCTAGGAGACCCAGCGGGATCGAATTGTTTTTAGCTTTAGCAATAAGAGACAAAGTTTTAATTGTATTGTCTCTTGCTTCGCGGCCCTTGACAAACCCCACCTGGTCTGTGTTAATAACGGAGGGCAGAAAAGGGGACAATCTATCAGCCAAAATCTTAGAGTAGAGTTTTAGATCCACGTTTAATAATGAGATAGGGCGATAGCTTGCAGCTAATAATGGGTCTTTCCCCGGTTTGGGGATCACGCTAATGTGTGCTTCCAGAGACTGGGGGGTTAGCTTTATGTCTTCATCAATAGAATTAAATGTTTTGGCCATTATCGGGGCTAATTGGTCCTTAAGCAATTTGTAAAAAGCCGGGGTGAACCCGTCAGGGCCAGGGGATTTACCTGAAGGAGTAATTTGAATTGCGTTACAGATTTCGGATTCTGATATATCCTCCTCCAGGATCTCTATAACATTGCTATCTAGGGGGGGCAAGGCTGTCTCTTGTATATATCTCCCGATTTTGTCTGCCAGGTCAGTGGGTGGGAGCTCTGCATACTGCCCTTTAATATTATATAGGTCTTTGTAGTAGGACCGAAAGACCTCCAGGATCTCTGTTGGATCATATGTTTTGTCTCCTTTGGTGTTGATACATGGAATGTATGAGGTGTTGGCCCGGGGATGCAGCAGTCGTGCCAAAGGACGACCACATTTGTCAGATGAATTATAATAAAAATTTTTGACTCTCTCTCTATGGTAGAGAAATTTCTGGTCCAATAGGGTTTTTAGGTTAGTTCGTTTAAGGACGAGGTCAGCCAGAACTGTGGGGGTACGTGTCAGTTTATGTGTATTTTCCAACTCATGGATCTGTGTTAACAAGTTATCAATCTCTTTAGCTCTTTCCCTCTTGATCCTAGAGCCGTGCTTAATCAGTATTCCACGTAAGACACACTTCAAGGTCTCCCATTGGGTAGGCTGAGAAGTTGGGTCAGAACTATGGATTTGCGTGAAGGAGTCGATTGAATCTCTCAACTCCGTTAGGCAGAGATTGTCTTTGAGTAAATTGTTGTTTAACCTCCAGGTCCATGAGCGCTGGGAGAGGGAGGGTACCTGAAGGGAAAGGTAGACTGGGGCATGGTCGGACCAAAAAATTTCCCCTATCTCTGTAATGGGATGCCAAGCCAACGCTCCGTGGCTTACCAGAAAAAGGTCTATCCTGCTGTATGAATTGTGTGGTGGGGAATAATATGTGTAGTCCTTACCTTGAGGGTTTAGGATTCTCCATACATCAATCAGTCGGAGGGCGTGAAAAGTCCGCTTTAGGGCACTAAGTTCCTTGGTGCGGACACTGCCTCGTCCAGAGGAGGAGTCCATGGCTGGGTCTAGAGTAAAATTGAAGTCACCGCCAACCACCAATGTCCCTTCTGCAAAATCAGATAACTGCGTCAGAAGGGCCCTACAGGTAGAGATCTGATTAGTGTTAGGTAGGTACCAGTTTGCGATTGTAAACGTCGAATTTGCGACCTTCAATTTAAGAAATATATAACGACCCTGCTCGTCTATACAGGAGTCGACTATGGTGTGCACTAAGTGTTTATGGAGTGCAATCGATACTCCTTTAGATCTGGCCTCTGGGTTAACGCTGTGAAACCATACTGGATAAAATCTATCTCGTAGTATGGGTACATGATCCTTCTTAAAATGCGTCTCCTGTAATAGAAGAATCTGAACCTTTTTTTTGTGCATAGAATACAGGACCTGTGAGCGCTTTTGAGGAGTATTAAAACCCCGTATGTTAATAGAGCAAAAATTGAGGGTGGTCATGTTGGTCCAAGGGCTTCAGAGAGCGTGAAGGGATCCGGGAAAGATAGGGGAAGGGAGACAAAGAGAAGTGGACAAAGATAGAGAAGAAGTGGGGAAGGAGAGAACGGGGAGAGAGAAGGAGGAGAGGAAAAGAAAAAGAAAAAGAAAAGAGAGAGAAGAGAGAAGAAAAAGAAAAAAAAAAAAAAAAAAAATAAAGGGAAAAAAGGGGGGGGCCTCAGAGAAGATAAGATGTGTAAGATAGATAGGATAGTCTATCAAGAGACAAAAAAGGCGCAAAAAAGGAAAAGTACAGGTAAATCAACAATCGGGGGGTTAGTATAATCTACACCTGCCCGCAGTGTGTAGACCCCCAGTGGGAAGTAGGCTTTCAACGGAGGTCTGCTCCTTCCGGACCGACCCACGACCCAGTTTAAGAATTGTACAAAGTACTGAAATCTGAATAAAACAGCAACACACCTAGCTCCATCAATTCCTGAATAGCTTAGTAACCATTTAAACCTCTAAACATTAAAACGTTTATCCCTTTAAAGGATGTCTAGCCCAGGATAACTATCTGGCATGTGAAATAATGAGATATATCAGGACAATATTTTATCCCCAAGCCATTTTACGTGGATCTCTATAGACCATTTTTCACACAAAGCGCCGGACATAGGCCTGTATGGGAAAGGAACAATAAACTCAATAAACTGAGTCTCCAGATGAGGCAAAAGGGATAGACTCCTTTTCTCTTCTTCGCTGCGAGCCTCGATTCCTCCTACGTGCCCCATCCCGTTGTGGCAGGGGGACATTAGCCTCCATCCCAAAGGTACCGTGGACATAAGGCCAGTCTGTAACCGGAATGTGTACAATAGGTATCTCAAGGGCCGTGCAGAAGCTTGGAAGATCTTTCAAAGAATGAAGCACATGTAGGAGTCCAGCATGTCGGACCTGTAGTTTGAATGGAAATCCCCATGAGTATAAGATATTCCTTTGTCGGAGGGCATCCAGGAGGGGTCTCAGGACTTTGCGTTTTTGTAGTGTATGACGGGATAAATCTGGCAACAGTTGGACTGGTGTATTTTTAAACAGAATGGGGTCCTTCTGTCGAGCCTTGTTTAAGATCTCTTCTTTTTTTTTATATTTATGCACTCTGCAAATGACATCCCGTGGGTTGGAGCCTTCTACTGGTTTAGGGCCCAGGGATCTGTGTGCCCTATCCAGTTCCAGACGAGAGTCTCGTGGGAGGCCTAATATGGAGTTGAATAGGCGCCTTAGAGATTCATCCAGATCTTGGGGGGCAAGGGACTCAGGGATACCTCTTACCCTAATATTGTTTCGCCTACCCCTATTTTCTAAGTCATCAAGCAGACCTGTCAAATGCTCAATCTGAAGAGCTTGCGTAGACAGGGCCTGTGCTTGAGAAGCTAGTTGTGTTGAGATAGAAGCCGTGCAGGATTCAGAGGTTGCCATGCGTTCATTTAACTGTTGCACCTCTCCTTTTATAGACGCTGACTCTGCTTTATATGAGGCCTCTAATCTAGTTATGTAGTTTTCCATTTCTTCTCTAGTTGGTATGGATCTAATTCGTGCCTTAAGGTCATCCCATACACAGTCCTCCTGAGTATCCATTTGTGCATCTCCATCTGTGAGGCTGTGTGGAGGAGATCTGAGAGCAACAGGAGTTGTGCCTCTTTCTGGGGAGGAAGGGGTTTCTTGTGATAAGGCACTGCCTGACATATCTGGCAGTGTAAGAGGAAGTCCCAATGTTACCCGTCCAGGGTGTTGCATGTATGGAGCCAGCAAGGGGTCACACAGTGCAGGGCCAGGTGTATTGCCAGTGAGATAGGTGGCAGCAGCAGAGTGTTTATTCTGAGCACCAGGAGCACTCTCCAGCTCCGTTGGTGCAGGAGCTATGGCAGGGGAGCTGGATGTCTGCTCTGGCTGCTGGGGCTGCAGTGGCATAACTGCTGCTTTTACTGCTGGTGTGGACTGCGATCGCTGAGGCAGCAGGGGTTTTCCCTGTATCTTACCCCTGTCCTGTGTGTCCTGTTTGCCGTTCTCCTGCTCCATCGGCTGATGAAGTGAACCTCCGTCCAGCGCGGCCATCTTAGGTAAGAGGGGATTTCCCTCCTGTTGTGTCTCTCTGCTGAGGCTGGGCTGCTGCTCACCGCTGCTTGGTCTCTGAGAGGCTATGTCTACTGCGGAGGTCCCGGGTGCCTGCGGCCGTTCTGTATGTCGGGTCTCCTCCCCGCTGGTAGATGGAGGGGCTGTAGCTGGAGAGGACGCTGTCGCCATTTTGGGGTCCGACGTAGCCAGGCCCGAGCTCCTAAGAAATCTCTGAATACTTGCAGGGGAAGGCACCGGGTGGTCACTCCTCGCTCTGCTGTAATCCCTCTTCTTTCTGGCCGGCATTGAATGTGTTTGGAGCAGGGTGTGTAGCTTTATCATGGGTCTAGGGCCATTCCGGGCACGGGAGCTAGAGTGATCAGTGTCCTCACTCCTCCATTGCCAGGCCACGCCCCCGGGTTACACTTTTTAAAGTGTAATACTTTGTGTGGCCTCCGGAGGCAGAAGCTATACACCCAATTGTCTGGGTCTCCCAATAGGAGCTAGAAGAAAAGGAATTTACGGTAAGTAAACAAAATTCCCTTCTTTATGATTTGATCCAATAGGGACCTCAATCTTGATTTATACAAGTTGTCAAGAAAGTTCCGAAAGTCCTCAAGAATGTCTTCTAGCTTCGTTACTCATGTACCTTCTCAAGTCTTACTAGAGGTCAAGCATAGAATGTCTTTCTGAGCCCTTGCTTAATATATTCATACATTTGGGACTTGCTCAGCAGAGTCATCCAGTGTAGGTTAAGCTTCCAGACCCTCGTCCCACCAAATTGGCACGCACCAACATGCACCTTTACCGGGGAGTGATCTGAGAGCACTCTTGGTAGATATCCTATTTGAAGCATTTTTGGACGTCACAGGCTATTAACCCTTGTGTGGTACCATGAAAAAAACTAGGTGTACCAATCGCATGGGGAGTCACATTGACTCCATGGTACCAGACAAGGGTTAAAGGGAACCAAACATCAGGATTTTCGTGTATAAGCTGCAGCCAGTGCAGTACTGGCACTATCATGCACAGTGTGTACATACCATCAGGGGGCAGCTCGGGTGTTTAGGCAGTGAAATCCAACTTTATAAAGTTTGAAATTTCGTGCACTTTTTGATTGACGTGTGCACCTCTGCAGATAATGTCCGGGCTGGTTATGCAGGAGTTCCCCGCCCCCCCACCAGCCTGTTCCTCCCTCTCTCCTGATGTCCGGGCGGGTTATGCACGTGTTCCCCGCCCCCCCGCGCTGCCTGTTCCTCCCTCCCTCCCTCCCTCTGGCTGTATGTAAATATCTAATCTTCAGAAACATGGCGCCGGAGTGGGCCTCTGCGCATAGCGCTTATCTCCGGCGCCATGTTTCTGAAGCCCGCATTACAGCTTGGTGTCTGCAGACTGCAGAACAGCTGATCGGAGGACGCGATCAGCTGTAGCTATGATGACGTGCCGCCTCAGGACACCGGGCCAGGACAGCAGCCTGCCAGCGACATCGGGGGTCAGGTGAGGTAAGTTCACAATGGACTCACATGACCCCGTGACGGCAGTGCTGCGAGACCCGGTCACGGTAGTGATATCGCGTCCTCCGATCAGCTGTTCTGCAGTCTGCAGACACCAAGCTGTGTGATGCGGGCTTCAGAAACATGGCGCCGGAGATAAGCGCTGTGCGCAGAGGCCCACTCCGGCGCCATGTTTCTGAAGATTAGATATTTACATACAGCCAGAGGGAGGGAGGGAGGAACAGGCAGCGCGGGGGGGCGGGGAACTCCTGCATAACCCGCCCGGACATTAACAGAGAGGTGCACACGTCAATCAAAAAGTTCACGAAATTTCAAACTTTATAAAGTTGTATTTCACTGACTAAACACCCGAGCTGCACCCCAATGGTATGTACACACTGTGCATGATAGTGCCAGTACTGCACTGGCTGCAGCTTATACACAAAAATCCTGATGATTGGTTCCCTTTAAGACAAATCTATATGTGATAACGTGTTTTGAGATACCATATGACAATGGGTTTTTGGGTCCGCCATACACCTATTAGCATAAGTTCTTCAAGCATACATACAAACCTGGTAGGTGATGAGTGGGGACCTTCCATCCCTGGACGTATTTTATCTCATAAGGATGTGATATATTATTATAATCCCCCATGACCATAGTAGGCACATCAGGTGTATGGTCATAACTAGAGATGAGCGAACCGGTCCCGGTTCGGCTCGAGTTTGGTTCGCAGAACGGAGGTCTCGTTCGAGTTCGGTTCGACGAACGTTCGACGGACCGAACTCGAACCACATAGGAAACAATGGCAGGCAATCACAAACACAGAAAAACACCTAGAAAACACCCTTAAAGGTGTCCAAAAGGTGACAAACAACTCACAACACAACACAAACACATGGGAAAGTGACAAGGACATATACTCATGCGAAAACAAAAGAGCTGGACAAGGAAAAAGAGGAGGAGACACAGATATAGGCATGGCACGCCCTTCTAAAATCATGTAAAACACCGCAAGGTGACTCCAAGCGGAGTCTCCCTTTTTTCCTAAAATTGGGCCCCACACACACCCACCCATTCAGTGGCAGCACTTGTGCCCCAGTTGTACACTTCACAGCTAGATTTGCATCAAGCACATTCAAAAATACGCCATTCTTAACCGTCCCCAGGATGACACCGGGGTAGGTAGCAAAGTTTTTCCTGATCCCAGCTCTGTGCATCTTGGATCATTTTTAAAAACAATGTAAGCAAGGGTTACTCCAAGCGGAGTCTCCCTTTTTTTCCAAACATTGGGCCACACACACACCCACCCATTCAGTGGCAGCACTTGTGCCCTAGTTGTACACTTCACAGCTAGATTTGCATCAAGCACATTCAAAAATACGCTATTCTTAACCGTCCCCAGGATGACACCAGGGTAGGTAGCAAAGTCTTTGCTGAACCATGACTTATTCATCTTGGCTCCTTTTAAAAAACACAGCAAGCAAGGGTTACTCCAAGCGGAGTCTCCCTTTTTTTCCAAACATTGGGCCACACAGACACCCCATCAGTGGCAGCAGTTGTGCCCCAGTTGCAAACAGGATGTTTTGATTTGCATCAAGCACATTCCAAATCCACAAGCATTTACTCTCCCCAGGATGACACAGGGGTAGTAAATTCCTGGTGGATCCATGACTTGTTCATTTTGATGAACGTCAGTCTGTCCACATTGTCACTGGACAGACGCGTGCGCTTATCTGTCAGCACACACCCAGCAGCACTGAAGACACGTTCAGAGACAACGCTGGCAGCTGGACACGACAAAATCTCCAAGACGTAACTGGAGAGCTCTGGCCATTTTTCAAGATTTGAAGCCCAAAATGAGCAAGGCTCCATTTGCAAAGTCATGGCATCGATGTTCATTTGGAGATACTCCTGTATCACCCTCTCCAGCCGTTGACTATGTGTCCGACTTGTTGTCTCTGGTGGCCTTGCAAAGGAGGGTCTAAAAAAATTATGAAAAGATTCAATAAAATTGCTGTTACCAGCACCAGATACGGTGCTACTGGTACGGGTAGACTGTTGAAGATGACGAGACCGTCCCATGTTTGTCAAGTTACAACTGGGAGATTCCCTCCCTGCACCTGCACGGTTGTTTGGTGGAAAAGCCGAGCAAAGATCGAGTAACAGCTTCTGCTGATACTCCTGCATACGTGCGTCCCTTTCTATGGCTGGAATTAGGTCACAAAATTTGGACTTGTACTGGGGATCTAATAGTGTGGCAAGCCAGTAGTCATCATCACTTCTAATTTTGACAATACGAGGGTCATGTTGGAGGTAGTGCAACAAGAAGGCACTCATGTGTCTTGCGCAGCCATGCGGACCAAGTCCACGCTGTGTTTGTGGCATAGAGGTGGTAACCGTTCTTTCTTCCTCTGACATCTCCCCCCAACCTCTTTCAACTGAAATTTGACCAAGGTCTCCCTCATCCGCTGAGTCTTCCATGTCCATGGACAGTTCGTCATCCATTTCTTCATGTTCTCCTGCACCTTCCTGAACATTTCGCCTGCTACCATGCGCCCTTGTTGATCCCTGTCCCCCATGGTCCCATGCCTGCCGCATTGGTGATGATGAACGTCTGGACCTTGGTGATGTTGTGGTGTCTTCCGCATATAAATCCTCCTGTAGTTCCTCCCCTTCCTGTTGTCCCACCCCCTGACTCCGAATAGTGTTTAGCGTGTGCTCCAGCATGTAAATGACTGGAATTGTCATGCTGATAATGGCATTGTCAGCGCTAAACATATTCGTCGCCATGTCGAAACTGTGCAGAAGGGTGCATAGGTCCTTGATCTGAGACCACTCCATCAGGGTGATCTGCCCCACCTCTGCATCTCGTTGGCCCACGCTATACGTCATGACGTATTGCACCAGGGCTCGGCGGTGCTGCCACAGTCGCTGTAACATGTGGAGAGTCGAATTCCAGCGTGTCGCCACATCACATTTCAGGCGATGAACCGGCAGGCCGAAAGACTTCTGGAGCGATGCAAGTCGCTCAGCTGCGGCGCTTGAACGGTGGAAGTGAGCAGACAGTTTTCGTGCCCTGGTCAGAAGGCCATCTAGGCCGGGATAGTGTGTTAAAAATTGCTGGACAACAAGGTTCAACACGTGAGCCATACAAGGCACGTGTGTCACCTTGCCCAGGCGAAGGGCCGCACCCAGGTTTGCAGCATTGTCGCACACGGCCTTACCAGGCTGCAGGTTGAGTGGAGACAACCATTTATTAAACTCTGACTGCAGAGCTGACCACAACTCCTCAGCTGTGTGACTCCTATTCCCAAGACATGTCAAGCTAAAGACCGCCTGATGCCGTTGCGCTCTGCTGCCAGCATAGTAATGAGGGGTGCGTGATTCCTTCTGCGCAGTGAGAACGCTGGTGGCCTGACCAGGCAGGCTTGGGGCGGAGGTGGAGGACCCAGATGAGGTGGAGGAGGCAGAAGCAGTGGCGGAACTTGGACAGACAGAGGATTGACACACAAGTCGTGGGGACGGCAAGACTTGTGCAGCAGACCCTTCACCATCTATCACCATAGTTACCCAGTGCCCAGTCAGCGACATGTAACGTCCCTGTCCATGCTTACTGGTCCAAGTATCGGTGGTGAAATGCACCCGTTCACACACAGAGTTTCTCAAGGAAGCGGTGATGTTGTGTGCGACATGCTGGTGTAGCGCGGGCACACCTTTCTTAGAGAAGTAGTGGCGACTGGGCATCTGGTACTGGGGCACAGCGACAGACATAAGGTCTCTAAAATCCTGTGTGTCCACCAGGCGGAAAGGCAGCATTTCGGTAGCCAAGAGCTTACAGAGGGATAAAATCAACCTCTTAGCTTTGTCATGGGTCGCAGGAAATGGCCTTTTATTTGTCCACATCTGAGGGACAGAGATCTGGCTGCTGTGTGTAGACGGAGGTGAGTAGGGTGTCCCTGGAAAAATGCAGGTTTGTGAGGAAAGTGCAGGCATAGACATGATGTTGCCTTCATCCAACGTTGGTGCTATCGATGTCTGAGAGAGCTGTACACACGCACTTGTTTCCCCTTCCAAACCAACTGATGACCTACCAAGCAAACTGCCTGTTGCGGTTACAGTGGTGGAAGTTGTGCGTGGAAAACCAGGTGTGACAGCTGTCCTCACAGTCCTAGAAGATGAAGAGCGCGCGGATGCACTGGAAGGGGCTGGCGGTGGATGGTTCGCTCCGCTAGGCCTGATTGCAGCACGGTGAGCTTCCCACTGGGACATATGATATTTATTCATGTGACGATTCATGGAAGAAGTTGTCAAACTGCTGAGGTTTTTCCCTCTACTAACAGAATCACGACAAATTTTACATATCACATGATTTGGTTGATCTTTTGATATGTCAAAAAAGGACCAGGCTAGGCAAGGCTTAGAGGGCATGCGACCTGCTGAGCCCCCCCGACTAGTGCTCAGAGGCAGAGTGGTGGCTGAGGATGCAGTTGTAGACGTGCTACCAGTGCTCCGACTCTGTCCAGGAAGGCGCAAGGTAACTTCGTCGTCGGTTGCATCCTCCACCACCGCCTCTGTTGACCTCCTCGAGTGCCTGACTGTGGGTTGACAGTAGGTTGGATCTAGAACTTCCTCATCAATTGTTGTTTGCACTCCCCTCACCCTCAGACCGAGCCTCTTCTTGCCCTGACCGAATATTTAAGTTGTCATCCCAATCTGGTATCTGCGTCTCATCGTCATCAGTATGTTCCTCATTGTCTATAACAACAGGTGTTACAGTTTATGAAAAAGGGTCAACATTATGCTCAGAAACTTGGTCCTCACGGCCTGAATCGGAGTCACAAAGGTTATGGGCATCACTGCAGACCATTTCCTGTTCTGTACTCACTGTAGCTTGGGAGCAGACCTCTGATTCCCAGGCTATAGTGTGACTGAACAGCTCTGCAGACTCAGCCATCTCAGTTCCACCATACTGTGCAGGGCTGATGAAGACTTCAGAGCTGGGAGAAAGCAAGTTTGATTGGGATGACAACTCAGAAGACTGGTGTTTTTTGGATGCGGTAGTTGAGGTGGCAGAGAGGGCACTTGTTGGACCACTTGAGATCCATTCAAGCATTTTCCTTTTTTGGCCATCATCTACCTTTGTTCCAGTTGTTCGTGTCCGTAGAAAAGGGAGCACATCGGATTGTCCACGGTAAGTAGTAGACATCTTACTTTTGCTGGAAGATGGTCTATCTTCAGCAGATGATAATGGAGCTTTGCCACCTTCCCCACGGACAAACCCTTTTTTTCCTTTTCCAACACGCCTCTTCCCCTTTCCACCAGCATCTGTCATTTTGCCACTCATGTTGATTGCGACAAGATTGTGCACTTAAAATGTGGTAGTAAAAATTGAGAGGTGGTGTAGATTGCAGCGGTGGTCTAGCTTTATTAACAGCAGAATAAACAACAATAATTATCCCTGACAATGCAACTACGGCCCTTAAACTGGCAGCATAGTTTGCTAGTATAATGGCTTAGTAATAATGAGTTGGAGTGTGCAATGCAGGCAGAGGTGCTGCAAATATCTTTGCACTAGTGGGACTATACAGAAGTCCAATAGCCACGTTTAGGATGCCACTGAGTTCACTCAGTGTTTGCTAGTATAATGGCTTAGTAACAATGAGTTGGAGTGTGCAATGCAGGCAGACGTGCTGCAAATCTCTTTGCACTAGTGGGACAATACAGAAGTCCAACAGCCACTTTTAGGATGCCACTGAGTTCACTCAGTGTTTGCTAGTATAATGGCTTAGTAACAATGAGTTGGAGTGTGCAAAGGGCAGGAGGGTACAGTGGCAGGGTTGTGGGTCTCTGGGTAGAGGAAAGGAAGCCTGCCTTTCTATCCCTCCTAATGGGGAAATGCAGCGAGGAAATCCCTGACCTTAGCTACACAGACGCTGTCATCTTGTGTAGCTGTTAAACTCTGTTTTCACGGACCTGTCACCTATGGCTCTGACCCTGCCGGTATTAGCCCTTAAAAGGACTGATAGAAACCTCTATCCCTATGCTGTACAGCGCTGTGTATGGAGCGTACACAGCAGTATCGGAGACAGGAGCTACTCCAGCGGTGACTGATACCCAGACGCAGAAGAGATAATGGCGTCCGGACGGGCAGATACTCGTTTTTATAATGCAGGGACATGTGACATGGACATCCTATCACACATGCCATTGCTTCTCTGGCTAAAAGTCCACTTAGCTGTGTGTGTGTCTGGGATTGGCTGACATGCTGGCCCGCCCCACTACACGCGTGCGCTTAGGGAAGGAAGACTAGGAAAAAAAAAAAATGGTGATCGCCATTATACATACAGCAGTGATCTGAATGCGCTGTTCCCGCACACTATACACTGAAATGTCATAATAGTGTGAGTCACAGAGTGACTTACACTATTACAGCGGAAAGCCAGCTAGGAATTAGCTGGTATTTTTGCTGCTAGAATCGTTCTCGAACGTATCTAGAACTATCGAGCTTTTGCAAAAAGCTCGAGTTCTAGTTCGATCTAGAACAGACCCCAAAATCACTCGAACCGCGAACTGGAGAGCCACGAACCGCGCTCAACTCTAGTCAAAACATAGCATAACACGATCTAGAATGGTAGCACTATAGGGTGGTAGTACATATACCGCCTCTAACTTGCATTCAGTTCCATATATTTTACAATGCAAGTAATCCTTTCGACCCTCTGCATCAATTTCCTTTTCTAAACGCTGAAATGGGATGGATTTATGGACACAGACACTTACCCCTCTGGAATAGATAGTTTGTGAGGAATGAAATGCTTGACCTGTCCAAGGCTTAGAAGCAAAGTGCAGTGTTTCTCCATTAAGATGGCATATGGCACATGAAGATTGTGTAAGGCTAGGTTCACACTTCCGTTAAATTGTATCAGTCACAATCCGCTGCTCTGGTAAACAATGGAATCCGTTTGGCGGATTCCATTGTTCCCATAGACTTGTATGAGCGGCGGATTGTGACTGATGATGCTGCATTGCACCCTCCGCCCGACTGATCAGTCGTGGAACGACTGACCGCGGGGCGGAAGGAACACAGCCTGTAACGTTTTTTGAGCAGCGCAATCCGTAGGATTTTGCTGCGCATGCTCTCTCTGGCTCCCTGCACACAGGATACACATCGGGTTACCAAGCAATGCGCTTTGGTTAGTTACCTGATATTTACACTGGTTACGTGTGCAGGGAGTCCGACACTTCCCCGCTGGGCTCCGCTCCCTCCCGCACTCCGCATGTGTACACACACACACACACACACACACACACGCACACACGCACACATATATACATATATATATATATATATATATATATATATATATATATATATATATATATATATATATATTATACACACAGACACACACACACCTGTCCCCAGCCCTGCAGTCCCCGCGGCACTGACGTCCTCAGCACCACGGCCCCGCTTGGCTCCACCCCCTCGTGCTCCGCCCCCTCGTGCTCCGCCCCCGGCACACAACGGAGTCCGACAATGAATTCTGTTCTTTGTCATCTGTTGTACAACGCATCAGTCACATGCGTCAAGCAATGCATGCGACTGATGCAAAACAACAGAAATGTGAACCTAGCCTAAGCCGTATTTCACATCAGTAAACTGTGTCCTTTTTTTTTCTGCAGTTCAGCAGAGAAAACTGGAAAAAAGGAAATTTTGTTACCATTTATGTGAATGTCTTGGATTTTCCTAGCCTGCTTAAGAAGGGTGTCAGTGATCCTTTATAGTGCTGAGGTTTTACTACTTGGTGCAGCACCAGCAGGGAGAGGGCGAGAAGGAACCCTATGTAATAGTGGCTGTAGAGCGGAATAAAACATGTGTGTTTTTTGTTTTTTTTTTCATGTTGCCTCTCCTTTACAAATAGATTAGCAATCAAAGTATTTGGTACTTAAAGAGTTAACTTTATCTGAGTTATCAGTTTTCACTGGAGGCGTGTACTTCTCCCTGTATGACTTGAACCAATACCATGGACCATGCAAAATGTTAGCATTTTGCACGGACATGTGAAGGAGGCCTTAAAGAAGGTGTCTCCTGTCCGAAATGAGAAGTTCTTTCACTCAGGCATAGTTACTGATCGGCACCAGATGCGGACAAAAAGAAAAGAGACACACAGATATCTTCCTAAAATGTATCTGGTTTATGGGTGGAATAGGTGGACTTTTATCGCCCAAATCTTGGATTTGATACAAGGTTAGATTAAATCCTATAATTATAGTTGGAATGAATACAGATGGGAAAGGATACGCAAGGAGGATGACGGTAAATGATGAATTACACGTAATGCTGCATATTTTCAGAAATCGAGACATGCTGTCTGATTTATCAACCTTGGCTATTTGTTACATATGAGGGAGTGAAGGTCAGCTTCTCGTTCCAGGAAAATATCATTGTTTTCCAACAAGATGTCTTATTTCACTTTATTTGTTAGAGGAAAACTTTTTAAACCTTCCCTGAAAGGGAGAAAACTTAAGCATAAGATGAAGATTGTGCAACTCAGAAGTTCAATTACCGTACACTTTATGACGACTTAGGGGTACTTCTCACATAGCGAGATCGCTGCTAAGTCACGGTTTTTCTGACGCACCAGTGACCTCATTAGCAATCTCGCTGTGTGTGACACGGAGCAGCGATCTGGCCCCTGCTGTGAGATCGCTGCTCGTTACACACTGCTCTGGTTCATTTTTTGGACATTGCTCTCCCGCTGTGAAGCACACATCGCTGTGTTTGACAGCGAGAGAGCAACAATCTGAATGTGCATGGAGCAGGGAGCCGGCTTCTGACAGCTGCGGACGCTGTTAACGAAGGTACACATCGGGTAACCAAGCGAAGCGATTTGCTTGGTTACCCGATATTTACCTTGGTTACTAGCGTACGCCGCTCTCAGGCTGCCAGTGCCGGCTCCCTGCACACGTAGCCAGAGTACACATTGGGTAACTAAGCGAAGCGCTCTGCTTAGTAACCCGATGTGTACCCTGGCTACAAGTGCAGGGAGCCAACGCTAAGCGGTGTGCGCTGGTAACCAGGGTAAATATTGGGTAACCAAGTGAAGCGCTTTGCTTGGTTACCCGATATTTACCTTAGTTACCAAGCACAGCATCGCTTCCATGTGTCGCTGGGGGCTGGTCACTGGTCGCTGGTGAGATCTGCCTGATTGACAGCTCACCAGCGACCATGTAGCGACGCACCAGCGATCCTGACCAGGTCATATCGTGGTCGGAATCGCTGGTACGTCGTTTAGTGAGACGGTACCCTTAGGGACAAAATAGAAACAGATAACAAAATGGCAGTGGCTAAAGAGAAGCCTACAGAAGAGAGATGTCCGCTCCTCACACTCCATGTGTGAGACATGATGATAGACAAGACAACCTTCATTCTCCATGTCTAATTTCCTGAATAACAGCTGAGTTAAGTTGTGTCACATTACAAACCCATGTATCAGCTCTCCTCTGTTGTACTGCACCTCCCTGCCCGGAGTGAAGAGCTCAAATGTATAAGTAATCACACTTATGTTTGCTCTGCTCATGGCAACTTGCAATTGCTCTGTAGTGAGGGCAGGACAGGCGACTCCTGTGTGATACATACCCTGCTCTGCCCTCACTGCAGAGCATTCACAAGTTGCCATGAGCACAACAGGCATAAGTGTGACTAGTCACACAGGCAGTGTGGTGGCGAAGGAGAAGTATAGCAGAGGTGATGGTGCTCTGAGAAGAGGAGAACGGATTGTAGTGTTTGTAATATGACACAGCTAAACACAGCTGTGCTGATTCCCCCCCCCCCTCCCCCCCCACTGACTGCCAGAACCTTATCTGAAAGCTGTTAGTCATCTGTTTCCTACTTCCAGCACTTTCTAATCATGCAGGAGGTTAGACCTAGGTCAGAGCGGTGTCATTTCCATATCTCCTAACTTTTAAATACAAGTCAGAAGGAAACAATCAGCTTAGCACGCCAATGTAATTTTTAATTGACCCCACAGTACATTCCCTCCCATATAGTATGCTCCCCCCTTCGTGTACACACAGCAATGTGTACAAATGTTAAGTGTGTCCTGCCAGTCACATGACAAGAGACTCACGTAACCTTGGTCTTTACAAAGAATGAACAGTGGACTCTTTCACCGTTCTACTCCGCTCAGGACATAGACACAGCCGATGTCCGAACATACTCCACACTTACAGGAAAGTCCTAGTGGATCCAGAACAGTTGGCCGCATGTCATTACTTCTCATGTGCTGAGAAACCTGCTCTAAGCTATGGTGAGGGCGTGTTCTTTTATGCTGTGTGTTGCTGCCTGCTTATGATTGGTCACCATAATACAGGAGGAAGAAGTACACGCCCCCCCAGTGAAAAACATGTGACAACACCCAGTTGAGCTTGGTTAATTCATTAGGTGTCAAATACTTTAATTGTTTTAATATCTCTGCAATGGAGAGGCAAAATTAAAACAAAAAACATGTTATTCTACTCTGCAGCCACTATCACATTGTGTGTCCAACAAACAGTTCAACTTTAAAAGGGTCCTCTTTAACTTCCACAACTCCCCCCTCTTTTTGTAATTCACTTAGATGTGTGTGTGTGTGTGTAATAAATAAATATAATATATATTGTGTGTGTGTGTAATAAATAAATATAATATATATTGTGTGTGTGTGTGTGTGTGTGTGTGTATGTATATGTATATGTGTGTGTGTGATATATACACACACACTATGTGTGTGTGTGTATGCATGTATATACTTCCCCAAAAATAAGACTCAGTCTTATGCTTTTTTTGCCCCAAAAAATGTGCTAGGGCTTATTTTTGGGGTAGGTCTTATTATTGAGGAAACATTGTTGAGGAAAGTTTACCCCCCAAAAAATGCAGACCCTTCCCAGGAGAATCATACTTACCAGACCCTGGGCATCTACATCGCTCCCAGGTCCTCCTGCAACCTTTGGCGGGTACTCCCAGCAGGTATGCTCCACACAGTCCTCCCCTGTTTTTAGCCCACACTCGCATACATCAATACGTTCCGGATTGCAACTATTGTGTCTGCGTTGCATCCGTCGGCCGACGCTGAGTTGTTCTTTTGACTGGGCGCCTGCCGGATAAATCGCAGACTGCAGCGTATTTTTAGTGACTAATTGCGTTGTTTCACACGGAGCATGCTCAGTGCTTATGTGAAATCAATGTCTGGGGAATCTCTCTCCGGCGGCGGCCAATCAGCTAATCGCCCGGCTTTTATGAAGATCAGCTGATCGCCCGGCGGGCGGCTTTTGTGAAGAATCAACTGATCGCTCGGCGGCCGGCTTTTGTAAGGAATCAGCTGATCGCTCGGCGGCCGGCTTTTGTAAGGAATCAGCTGATCGCTCGGCGGCCGGCTTTTGTGAGGAATCAGCTGATTACCCAGCCAAACAGTAAAAACAAAAAACCATCTGTTTTTTTTCAGCATCAGTCACATCAGTTGTACCACTATCTGCAACGCATCCGTTGCATCAGTCACACAACTGATTGTGATGGATGTCGCACAACGCAAGTGTAAAAGTAGCCTTACACATCCACCTAAACTTTTTTTTAATTTATCTTTATTGAATTTTGAGAGGAAATAATACAATCATAAAGAAATAAATGTGCTGAGATTAAAAAGTAAAGCAGAAAGTTTTTATTCATACTACAAATTCTATCATAAAGAGCAGGAATGAATGACTTAACAGTAAAACCTTAAGGGTAATGCAAGCCAAAAGGACAAGTTCCACAATAAAGAAACAGGATTTAAACTTCCATTGCATCACAAATTGAGTAAGATATCGTAGCCACAAAATGGAAAACCAAAAGATAAACGAGAAGAGCCCACCCAAACTTTTTAAGCAATAAAGAGAGTTCGGCCATGATGGCTACTATGGCTCAGTTAGGTTAAAAAGGACCTTTCACCAAATTTTTCATTTTGAACTGGACACATGGTGTAATAGTGGCTGTAAAGTGGAATATATATTTTTTTTAGTTTTATTTTACCTCTCTATGGCTGAGATATTAGCAAGCATAGTATTTGGCACCTATTGCATCAGGTTGTTTTCACTGGGGGCGTGTACTTCTTCACCCTGTATGATTCTGACCAATTATAAGTAGGAAGCCAAGACACTAGAAAAAGAACACACCCCCTCCATAGTATTTGGCACCTATTGAATTATCAGCTAGTTGTCACTGGGGGCGTGTACTTCTTCACCCTGTATGATGCTGACCAATTATAAGCAGGAAACTCAAGACAATAGAAAAAGCGAGAAGTGAGGACACAGCTCTGATCTCCTTGTTTAACCTCCTGCATGATTAGAAAGTGCTGTAGAGCACAGATGCTCACACAACATCACACAGAGAAAGAAGTAAACTGGACCTGAAGACCCACCTCTTCCGACAAGCCTATAACCTGCAGTAACCCTCAGTCCGCTATAGTGCCACATGACCATCTCCACCCCCACCTGCTGTATCCTCACCCATCGCCTGTGAGTCCTCGTGGGCAGGGTCCTCTCTCCTCTTGTACCTGTCTGTGCCTTGTTTTGTTTATGATTATTGTACTTGTCCCTATTATGTATACCACTTTCCACATGTAAAACATCATGGAATAAATGGCGCTATAATATTATTATTATTATTATTATTATTATTATTATTAAGTCCCCCCCCCCTGTGAAAACTATCTTGTGACAAAACATAGCTCTTTAGATGACAAATATTTTGATCTCTAATTTCTCCGTAACAGGCGAAATAAAAAAAACACCTTTTATTTTGCTCTGCAGCCATTTTTAAATTGTGTGCCCATGTTCATCAGACAAGTTGATATTTTGTCCTCTAGATAAATTTAATGGAATTGTTAATTTAGGATTTGCTTTAGAAGGGACTACAATTACAGAATCATCCTGGGGACTGACTATTTCTCATTAAAGGAAATTTTTCAATAGGGTCAACCCTCCTAAGCTGTCTACTTGAGCGTGTAGGTCAGAGCGAGTTGTGTAAAATGATACCGTGATATCTGCAATCTTATGTCTTATACCAGAGAAATCCATATTTTTCTTAATATGTAAAGGGGAGTTAACAGTGAGACATGTAATGACTGACATACAAAGAAAAAGTTGTTTGCAGTACCGTCGGTAGAATCCGTTCTGTAAGGAAGGGACGCAAGCCAGGTTCAAGGAATCCACTTGGCATCCATGGTATATCCAAAATGACAGATGGCATCCCATGGGTGTATTTCATGTCATTATTCTGTCAAAACATACGCAACATTTTACCCAAGAAACGGGCTTATTCAAGCACAAAAAAAGCCAGTTTGTGGGGCGAAACGTCTTGTGTGCTTTGACAGAATAAAGACATGAAATACACCCATTGAATGCTATCTGTGATTTTGGATGTAATGACTGACCGTCTGCTCTCCTGATCTACATGTCTCACACTGGTAACGCCCCCTTTCATTTAGAATATGCTGTAAAGGCGGAGTCTCAGCAAGATCTATGTCTGGCTCAGAGATCTTAACGGCTCATTTACATATTAAGAAAAATGTGGATTTCTCTACAATAAGACATAGGATGACGTATAATTTTATTTAACATTCTATGATTTACATGCCTTTGTAGACCGGTCAGGAGGAGGTCAACCTATTGACAGATTCCCTTTAAAAGCATTTGAGGGTGCCACAGGACCATGGTTATATGTCCTGCCACTAAGATGCAGGACGTTCCCTGGAGGGCTATATCCGCTCCTCAGATGCCAATGAGGTCAGTTTTAGCTTAGTGCCTGTAGGAGGGAGATAAGACCAGTGTGAGATCATCAGCATGTTTTTTTTTTTAATTTTCCCCAGGTGGCATGGATGTCCTCCACCTTAAAGAGGGCCAACCACCAGGATTTTCATAAATAAACTAAAGCCAGTGCTATACTGGCGCTATCATGCGGATTCTATACATAGCTTTAGTTGTGATATCGGTTGTATACTTTCTGATATATAAGCAAGTAAAGTTTGTGAAATGCACTGTTAAGTGATTGATAGCAGCTACAGAATATGTAATAGGTGGGTTGAGTTTTGCTAGTTATTCCTGCTCCTGTCTGCTGCCTGTCCTTCCTCAGGGGGAGAAGGGAGGGAGGAAGGACAGGGGGGAGGAAGGACAGGCAGGCAGACAGGGGTGGGAATAACTAGCAAAACCCGACTCACCTATTAGATTTTCTGTAGCTGCTATCAATCAAAGAACAGTGCATTTCACAAACTTTACTTGCCTGTATTTCAGAAAGTATACATCCTATCTCACAACTAAAGGTATGTATAGAATCAGCATGATAGCGCCAGTATAGCACTGGCTTTAGTTTATGTTGGAAAATTCTGGTGGTTGGTCCTCTTTAAATCACCATCCAGGGAGGACACACCGTACACTCTGCAGTAGTGTACCTCCCTGTGGATGTCATTCACCGCCAATTATCTGTCCAGTTCTCCTGCTGAGGTGCTGGAGTGAGAGGCCACTGAAGGGGGACCCTGAGGGTGTCCAAACACGTTAGGATCTGTTTCTTCTGCGCCATCGGTCTTCCCCCTTTTAACTGCTTTTTTTCTTTTTTTTATTATATATATATACATACATATACACATATATACACACACACACATCTTGTTGCTGCTCAGGTCATTTTGTGTTTTTTTTTGTTTTTTATTTTTTTTTATGGTTTGTGTTCCACTCCTACTCTTTTGGTACCTTTTTGAGTGGCCTTCTGAGAGGCTATAGCTCACCAGGTGGCGACAACACTTTTATTTTTCACTTAATGGCAGGGCATCTACCCATAGTCTTGTGTGCCCCAATGTACATAATGAGAAAGAGACTGTACGGTAAGTGCAAAAATCCAATGTTCCTAATCTGTGACATGAAGGGCTCACTCAACGTTGACAATATTGAGAAGGCTGAGAGGAGACTTAATAGCGGTCTAAAAATATGTCAAAGGTCGTCATAGTGCAGAGGGAACTACCCTATTCTCATTAGCACAAGGAAGAACAACAAGCAATGGGATGAAACCAAAGGGAAGGAAAATCAGATTAGACATTAGGAAAAACTTTCTGACAGTGAGGCCAGTCAGAGAGTGGAGCAGGCTACCACAGGAGGTAGTGAGGGCAGTCAGAGAGTGGAGCAGGCTACCATGGGAGGCAGTGAGGGCAGTCAGGGAGTGGAGCAGGCTACCATGGGAGGTAGTGAGGGCAGTCAGGGAGTGGAACAGGCTACCACAGGAGGTAGTGAGGGCAGTCAGAGAGTGGAGCAGGCTACCATGGGAGGCAGTGAGGGCAGTCAGGGAGTGGAGCAGGCTACCATGGGAGGTAGTGAGGGCAGTCAGAGAGTGGAACAGGCTACCATGGGAGGTAGTGAGGGCAGTCAGGGAGTGGAACAGGCTACCATGGGAGGTAGTGAGGGCAGTCAGAGTGGAGCAGGTGGCTATGGGAGACAGTGAGAGAGTGGAACAGGCGACCACGGGAGGTGGTGAGCTCTCTGTTAATGGAAATCTTCAAGCGGAAGCTGGATAAACATATAGCTGGAATGATTTAGGAAACCTGCACTCGCAGGGGGTTGGACCCAATGGACCTTGAGGTCCCTTCCAACTCTACCATTCTATGATTCTACTTCACCTACCTTCCATAGGTACATGCTTTCTGCATGTGTCCTTTGCCACCACACCTAAAGCAGAATCCCTTCTCCCTATACTTTTCTGTGTTAACTCTTCTGCTGCCTACAGTTCCCTTTATTCCGGACAAAACATCTATACCAGGAGGGGCCATTATGGACAACATAGTGGGCACAGTACGCTGCTTCTGGGTCTTTCTCTCTATCCTTTCATTTTTCTGCTTCTCTATAGCCCTCAGCACCGGCAGCATCTGCTGCATCGAGAACGAATTATATTCTGGACGGATTTCTTTTAGGTTTTCTCTCAAATCTTTTCGTAAACCATTGTGAAAATAGGTTTTCAGTAGGAGAGCATCCATGCTTTTTGCAATATGTATATTATAATCCTGATCCTCAAATGTGGTCACACATCTATGATAAAACTTATCAACCGACTCATCCGCTTCCTGATCAACGTAAAGTAGCCATTCTAATTCATCTGCAAGATTTGTAGTCAGCACATTAAGGCGATCAATAAACTGCTGACCAGATAGCTTAGTTTTTTGGTCTGCTATGTCTGGGACCTTCTCACGCCCCATCACCACTTCCTGCACCTTTACCACAAATGATCTTTCAACCGCTAAAGTACACAAGGTGGCCAAGTCACTCCAGGTGGCATCATAACATTGGAATATTCTGTTCACCTCTTTATAAAATCTAAGCGGACGTTTATAGGGGTCTGACAGATTAGTGGCCATGGCCAGTTGCTCTCTTCGACTCCATGGATGATCCCAGATTGCAGCTCTTGACCTAGGGTCATCATGCCCTGTTTGTTGGGCCATTGTGGAGACTTGCGTTAGAGACCTGAGCTTATATTCTGGAGATGTCTGAGCAAGTAACACCTCAATATGCTGCTGTGACATGGCTATGGTCAGCGTCGGCACTATAATTGTTGGCTGAGTGGGAAATAGTGGGATCCCTGACAATGTTATGGACCGATATCACTCAACAAATGCAGCCAAGTATTCTAGATACAGGACAAACGTCTTCGATAGCAACTGGGTAAATGAATACGTTCTATCCCGACTTGTGGGCAGCACTTGGCCACTTGTGTTGGTCACTGTAGGGCGATGTCTCCACTCTTCACCATCCAGGAGCCACCACAAGGAAATAGTCCATCAATCCAGCAGCAAACCCTGAGATCCAACTCCGTACGGGCGAGCAGCAGCGTTTACAGTGTTGGCAATCACTCTCAGATGAATGCGCCTTTCCTGTTTCGAAAAGCAGATTTCATATCAGCAAACATTTAGCTCGGTCTACATGGAGATTTTATTTTCACCCCACTCCACCATCATCACAGTCTTCCTCCCCTGAACTAACTTTGCCTCTCCCCAGCAAAGGGTGAGCGTCCAGTCAACGGCTCACTTACCTGGGGTCTGGGTTTCCTTTTGCCGGTGGAAGCCTCCTTGTTCGGTTCCTCCCAATGAAGGGAGATAGCAACTTTCTCCAAATAGCTTTTAAAGTTGAGGTTCCTCAACGTCCGGAGACAAATGCAGATCTGCACAGTTCTGATGCCTGTAAAAGGTATCAACCACTGAGGACCCTCAGTTCTTGTAAACAAACTTTTTTTATGTAGAGGTCTGGAGAGGCTCAGCCCCCACCGTCTACTTTAATGCATCCCACCTGTTTATGTAAGTTTCAGAAATTCTTTCGGAGGTTTGCATACGCCTAGTCAGGCATCTCCAGAGACCTTGGAGGGAGGGAGCCAAGGTCAGCTAGCGGATAGCGGATTACAGAAATCCTGTTAACTCTTAACTTTCATGATATAAATTTTATAAGTTGCATGCATTATTTATTTTATTTTTTTGTAAACTCCCTTTCCCCAGTGGAAATCATACGTATATATGCATCTTCTTTTATGCAGTCCTGACCTGCTGCTATGTGAGCATGTTGATTATTTGGTTGCAGCAATTTCTGCACCATTTCTGCATCTCTTGGCCATACGCAGAGCAAAAAACACGCGTTTTTGCTGCATTTATTTGCATGTGCTTTTCAATGGACGAAAAATGCACCACCAATTGACATGCTACAGATTATTTTCTGCATCAAATCTGCAAGGAAAAAACTCTATGTGCAGTAAACTTCAGGATTCTCATTGACTTTGCTGGCATAAGGATTTGCTTGCAATTTTGTTACAAAACTGCATAAAAAAAAGATAACGCACTGCGTGCACACAGCTTTAGGGTATTTGCCCAAGATCAGGACTCGCTGTGTCCTGGACACAGCGGGTACTGACCTGCGGGGCCACGAGTCTCCTCTGTGGGAGAACGCAAGAGACCGCAGCTGCTCGTACCCACGATCATGGTTCGGGGCACTGCAGTCTCTTGCTTATGTTCTCCCTATGGAGGACGCTTGCGACTCCGCAGCAAGCAATTGTCATGCTGCGGCTCGGAAAGCAACACCGCAGGTCAGTTCTCGCTGCGGGCCGCACACGCACAGTGGGCATGAGATTTCTATAAATCCCATCCACTGTGCTTGTAATGTACATCGCTGCCTTTTGGACGCAGCTGAAACACACTGCATCCAAAATGCTGCAAACACTGATCATGGGACGCAGCCTTACTCTCTGCTTACTGGAAGACTTCTTCTTGCATTTTCTAAATTTATTGTGTTTTCTTCCCACGGTGTACCAGACCTGTTAACGCATAACCTCTGTTCCCCCCCTTTTTTGCATCACTTTTGTCCCATACTCCAAAGTCATACTGATTGGGAATCTAGATTGTGAGCCCCGATGGGGACAGGGATGATGACGACTGTAGAGCTCAAAATATGATGGCGCTATATAAGTGAATAAAATAAAGCGTGTTTGTTTTGCAGATGATCGGTTTGTTGTCTGACAGAGATCTCGGACCCCTGGCTGCGGACATGTTCTCTCTTCTGGTCTCTGATTCTCCAGATATCCTTAACAAAGCATGCCACGCCGACATCCGCATCATGTTCCGCCAGAGATTCTTCACCGAGAACGTTCCCAAATTGGTGCAGGGTTTCAATGCCGCTAGCGGAGGTAAGGTGTTCACCGCGCTTCAGGATGCTTGACTGCCACTGCTGCTACTTAGGCCTTCTGCACACGGTGCGTTTTTTTTCTGCGTGCAGTTTTGGTCCCAAAATGTCATGCATTTCCTTCCCCAGCAAAGTCTGAGATTTCATTTTTGCTGTGCGCACATTGCAGTTTTTTTGGCTGCATCTTTGTGGTGACCACAAAGTTGCAGCATGTCAATTTTTTTTTTTTTTTGCGTTGTGCCTCAGCATTTCAGAGGACTGGCAGATCAATCCTTCCCTGACTCTGTGTTGGTGGGGGATTGATCCCTTGATTATCTGTCCAGATGGCGTGGACCAGAATCCGTCGCAAAGCGGTAGGAGCAAGCGCTTTATACTCATCGATCACCAGGGCAGCTGTCACACTGCTCCCGCGGCCTCTCATTCTTCTTCCTGGGACGCTCATTAGGCTCATACATATTCACTGCTTCTCCCGGCCACCAGTGGCTGTGATTGGTTGCAGTCAGATGAGCCCCCAGCCTGAGTGACAGCGTGTCTGACTGCAACCAATCACAGGTGGGTGGGTCTATATCATAGAGTAAAATAAATAAAATTGGCATAGGCTACCCCCCATATTATGATACCAGCATAGGTAAAGCCCGACAGCTAGGGGCTAGTATTCTCAGGCTGGGGATACCCATGGTTATTGGGTTCCCCACAGCCTAAAAATATCAGCCAGCAGCCTTTCAGAATTGTCGCATCTATTAAATGCAATAGTCACCACAAAGATGCAATGTGCGCACATAGCCTTACAGTGGATTAACTTTCTGCACATACTTTTTTTTTTTTTCCGGACAGACGACAAACCCAATTACCTTAAAGCCTTGTCCCACGTGCTGAACTGTCTGCCAAAGCAAGTTCTTATGACCGAGCTCCCATCGGTAAGTGACCACAGCTGTGTTTGATCTGGTGTTTTTTTGCAGGACAAGTTGAAATTTTGAATGACTTTTTACTTTGCCATAAAAATTGGGAAAAGTGCAACAAAATTGTAAAATATAATTCCACCGTTTGTTTTTTTTTATATTTGTAAAAATGACCTGGCATCATGATTTTCCAGGTCAGATCGATTACAGCGACTGAGCCGGAGGATCCTGTAAATCGATTCATTCAGCTGTAGTTGACTCATTTTTTATACATCGGACTTTTACGGACGTGGCAATAAAGATTGTTTTCTTTGTCGCTCCATTGGGAGACCCAGACAATTGGGTGTATAGCTTCTGCCTCCGGAGGCCACACAAAGTATTACACTTTAAAAAGTGTAACCCCTCCCCTCTGCCTATACACCCTCCCGTGCATCACGGGCTCCTCAGTTTTATGCTTTGTGTGGAAGGAGGCACACATCCACTCATGCATTCTCATTTTAGTTATATCGGTTGGAAGAAAAATGGGCCCCCACGGGGCCCCCGGCATGTTCCCTTCTCACCCCACTACGTCGGCGGTGCTGTTAAGGTTGAGGTACCCATTGCGGGTACAAAGGCCGGAGCCTCATGCCGTCTCCTTCACCATCCCTTAGCGGCTCTGGGAGAAGTGGGATCCTGAGCGGTTATCCATTCACTGGGACCGTGCTCCCTCCGCAGCCCCTGTGGGAATCTGTCGGACAGGAGTCTATTTATCCTCAGGGACCGGGCCCTGCATCACTAAGGTACTCTGTGTCTCCATGGGGGATGTGCATGGAGCGCCTTCATCCCGGACGCTGCAGCAGCTGCTTATTTGTGACGGCCAAATTATTCTCTTTATTTAGATCATTCCTACGCGTTTCCGAGGCTCATCTGCCTCCTTCATCAGGGAAAAAGAATAGAGATTCTTTTTCCCTGATGAAGGAGGCAGATGAGCCTCGGAAACGCGTAGGAATGATCTAAATAAAGAGAATAATTTGACTTATACATGCTCGTGGTTTTTAGCGCGGCAATAAACCCGTTTTCTCCAGTCCTTCATATTTAAAATCTGCTCTATAACGGGGCCGCTGCAGAACCACCCAAGCGCTCATCCATGCTAACAAAGGGGTTGTGACTGGCACAACCCGGCCAGGTGAGTGCACTGTTTTTATCCTCTTTCACTCTGTAAACCGGGTAAAACCCTATTGCGCCTTTCTTGTCTCCCCCATTACAGCACTATTTGTGACGGCCGGCGGACTTCCGCGCCGACCGCGCCTGCTTGTCGGCCGCGGTCTTAAATTTAGTCCCCGGCTTCAATTGCGGCCTAGTAGCAAAACTCCCGCCCCCGGGCCTGTCTATCAGGGGTAAGGGCGGGACTGCCGACCTGACGTCGGATGTGAGGGCCGGAGCATCCTGTATGTTTCCTCCCCCCTCACTGATCACTGTGGGGACTCCAGATTCCCGCACTTTTCTAGCGCCGCCCACGGCTCCACTCCTCCCCAGAGAGCTCCGGCAGCCATTTTTTTGGCATTCTGCCGGTGGAGGATTTCCAGGAAAGAGCTCTGCAACGCTGGGAGACCTAAGGCAGGGAATCTGGAGGGCACACGCTCCGCTTTTTAGCGGTCGGTAAGCCACACCGGTCACCCGGTGCTGGTCCCCTTAGGGTGCCGGAATAGATACTATATATTTATATATTTCTGTTCGGTCGGGCTGTATACGCTTTCCCATATACCCTCAGTGATCACTCTCCTAGGAGACAACAGCATGTCGTCCACAAGGAGCAAGGGTGCCAAGGCACAGGGTTATTTTGCGACCTGTACCTCTTGTGCGGCTAAGTTACCTGCGGGTTCCACCTACCCTCACTGTGAGCAATGCTCAACCCCTGTTTTGCTTGCTCAGCCGGAGCCTCGGTCACTAGTGGGCCCCTCGGCTCAGGCAGACCCCCCTGCTCCCCCTGTCCAGGCGGCAGGGACAGAGTTTGCCGTTTTTGCTGAAAAACTCTCTGAGTCACTCTCACAATCCATGGCTCAGTCTATGGACAAATGGTCTGCCAAGCTGCTTGAAGCTTTGCAGTCCAGACCGGTCCTTACACAGGCCCCGGGCCCTGTTGGATCGTCGCCTCCAGGCCCCTCTCTGTCCGCGCCGCAGCGCGTTCCCAGGGGGGGCCCTAGGTCTCACGTGAAGGACTCCTGCCCGGACCACAGTCCCAGACCGGCTAAGCGGGCCCGCTGGGAATCTTCCCCGACTTCTTCACGCTGCTCGGGTTCCCAGCTTGAGGACTCTCTGGAGGACGAGGCGGACGTCGCAGCTCAGGGCTCTGACCCTGACGTTGCTCTCAATCTTGATACACCTGAAGGGGACGCCATAGTAAATGACCTTATCTCGTCCATCAACCAGGTGTTAGATATATTTCCCCCGCCGCCACCTGTAGAGGAGTCGACTTCTCAGCAGGAGAAACACCAGTTTCGGTTCCCTAAATGTACACGGAGTGCGTTTTTCGATCACTCTAACTTCAGAGATGCTGTCCAGAAGCCCAGAGCGGTTCCGGACAAGCGCTTTACTAAGCGCCTTACTGACACACGTTACCCCTTTCCCTCTGACGTAGTTAAGGGTTGGGCTCAATGTCCCAAGGTGGATCCCCCAGTCTCTAGATTGGCGGCTAGATCTGTGGTATCGGTTGCAGATGGCTCATCGCTAAAGGATGCCACTGACAGGCAGATAGAGCTCCTGGTGAAATCCATCTATGAAGCCACGGGCGCGTCTTTTTCCCCGGCCTTTGCAGCCGTGTGGGCACTCCAAGCTATCTCAGCTTGTCTGGCTGAGATTAATGCGGTCACACGTAATTCTGCTCCGCAGGTTGCGTCTTTGACTTCTCAGGCGTCAGCTTTTTCTTCCTACGCCATGAACGCAGTTCTAGACTCTGCTAGCCGTACAGCGGTGGCATCCGCTAACTCTGTGGCAGTCCGCAGGGCCATGTGGCTGCGCGAATGGAAGGCAGACTCGGCTTCCAAGAGGTTCTTAACCGGTTTGCCGTTTTCTGGCGACCGCTTGTTTGGCGAACGATTGGATGAGATTATTAAGGAATCCAAGGGAAAGGACTCCTCCTTACCCCAGTCCAAACCGAAGAGACCTCAGCAACGGAAAATACAATCGAGGTTTCGGTCCTTTCGTCCCTCCGCCAAGCCTCAATCCTCTTCGTCCAGCAGGCCGGAGAAAGGCCAGAGGAACTCCTATGCGTGGCGGGCTAAGTCACGCCCCCAAAAACCCGCCGGAGGCAATGCCTCAAAGGCGGCCTCTTCATGACTCTCGGCATCCCCGAACCGCATCCTCGGTCGGTGGCAGGCTCTCCCGCTTTTGCGACGCCTGGTGGCCACATGTTCAAGACCGATGGGTGAGAGACATTCTGTCTCACGGTTACAGGATAGAGTTCAGCTCTCGTCCCCCGACTCGTTTCTTCAGAACCTCTCCGCCCCCCGAGCGGGCCGATGCACTTTTTCAGGCGGTGAACGCTCTGAAGACAGAAGGAGTTGTGATCCCTGTTCCCCCCCAGGAACATGGTCGCGGCTTTTACTCCAACTTGTTTGTGGTGCCAAAGAAGAACGGTTCATTCCGTCCCGTTCTGGACCTCAAACTACTCAACAGACATGTGAGCACCAGACGGTTTCGGATGGAATCTCTCCGCTCGGTCATCGCTTCGATGTCACAAGGAGACTTCCTAGCATCGATCGACATCAAGGATGCTTATCTCCATGTTCCGATCGCATCCGAACATCAACGCTTTTTGCGTTTCGCCATCGGGGACGAACACCTTCAGTTCGTGGCATTGCCTTTCGGCCTGGCGACAGCCCCACGGGTGTTCACCAAGGTCATGGCATCTGTTGTGGCGGTCCTACAGCTTCCACCATCTCCGCAGTTCACATCCCGGGCGTAGAAAACTGGGAAGCAGATTTTCTCAGTCGTCAGGGCATGGACGCGGGGGAATGGTCTCCTCACCCAGACGTGTTTCGAGAGATCTGTCGCCGCTGGGGAACGCCGGACGTCGATCTCATGGCGTCACGGCACAACAACAAAGTCCCGGCATTCATGGCCCGGTCTCAAGATCACAGAGCCCTGGCGGCGGACGCATTAGTTCAGGATTGGTCGCAGTTTCGACTGCCTTATGTATTTCCTCCTCTGGCGATGCTGCCCAGAGTGCTGCGCAAAATCAGGTCCGACTGTCGTCGCGCCATTCTCGTCGCCCCAGATTGGCCGAGGCGGTCATGGTACCCGGATCTGTGGCATCTCACGGTGGGTCAACCGTGGGCGCTCCCAGACCGCCCAGACTTGCTGTCACAAGGGCCGTTTTTCCATCTGAATTCTGTGGCCCTCAACCTGACTGTGTGGCCATTGAGTCCTGGCTCCTAGCGTCCTCAGGGTTATCTCAAGATGTCATTGCCACCATGAGACAGGCCAGGAAACCAATGTCTGCCAAGATCTATCACAGGTCTTTGAGGATCTTCTTATCCTGGTGCTCTGATAAGGGTTTTACTCCCTGGCCTTTTGCCTTACCCACTTTTCTTTCATTCCTTCAATCCGGAATGGACAAGGGGTTGTCTCTCGGCTCTCTCAAGGGACAAGTATTGGCGCTATCCGTATTTTTTCAAAAGCGTCTGGCCAGGCTTCCGCAGGTCCGCACGTTCCTGCAGGGAGTTTGCCACATAGTCCCACCTTACAAGCGTCCGCTGGAACCCTGGGACCTTAACAGGGTGCTAACGGCTCTTCAGAAACCACCTTTCGAGCCGCTGCGGGATGTCTCTTTATCACGTCTTTCGCAGAAGGTGGCCTTTCTAGTGGCAGTCAGATCACTTCGGAGAGTGTCTGAGCTTGCAGCGCTGTCATGCAAAGCCCCCTTCCTGGTTTTTCACCAGGATAAGGTGGTTCTGCATCCTGTTCCGGAATTTCTCCCTAAGGTGGTATCTCCTTTTCATCTCAATCAGGATATCTCCTTACCTTCATTTTGCCCTAATCCAATTCACCAATGTGAAAAGGATTTGAACTCATTAGATCTGGTGAGAGCACTCCGGCTCTACGTGTCTCGCACGGCGCCCCTGCGCCGTTCAGATGCGCTCTTTGTCCTTGTCGCTGGCCAGCGTAAGGGTTCGCAGGCTTCCAAGTCAACCTTGGCTCGGTGGATCAAGGAACCGATTCTTGAAGCCTACCGTTCTTCTGGGCTTCCGCTTCCTTTGGGGCTGAAAGCCCATTCTACCAGAGCCGTGGGTGCGTCCTGGGCATTGCGGCACCGGGCTACGGCTCAGCAGGTGTGTCAGGCAGCTACCTGATCTAGTCTGCACACTTTCACGAAACACTATCAGGTGCATGCCTATGCTTCGGCAGACGCCAGTCTAGGTAGGCGAGTCCTTCAGGCGGCGGTTGCCCACCTGTAAGAGGGGGTCGTTTTTCGGCTCTTTATCGAGGTATTCTTTTACCCACCCAGGGACTGCTTTTGGACGTCCCAATTGTCTGGGTCTCCCAATGGAGCGACAAAGAAGAAGGGAATTTTGTTTACTTACCGTAAATTCCTTTTCTTCTAGCTCCTATTGGGAGACCCAGCACCCGCCCCTGTTCCCTTCGGGCTGGTTGTTCTTTTGTGTACACATGTTGTTCATGTTGAATTGTTCTTTTGGTTCATGGTTTTCAGTTCTCCGAACATCCTTCGGATTGAATTTACCTTAGACCAATTTATAAGTTTCCTCCTTCCTGCTTTTGCACCAAAACTGAGGAGCCCGTGATGCACGGGAGGGTGTATAGGCAGAGGAGAGGGGTTACACTTTTTAAAGTGTAATACTTTGTGTGGCCTCCGGAGGCAGAAGCTATACACCCAATTGTCTGGGTCTCCCAATAGGAGCTAGAAGAAAAGGAATTTACGGTAAGTAAACAAAATTCCCTTCTTTATTTTTCTTTTCTCGGTGTCCTGTGTAGCTGATCTCTCTGCTGCTAGAGGCGTTATCTTGCCCTGACGACGTTGTCCAGCTGTCCACGCTGACCTGTCTGGAGCCGCTGCTGCTAGATGCTGCTGAAATCCTCCGAGTTCACATAGACACCCTCATCTCTAAGCTCCTCCGCTTAACGTCCAGCCCCAGCATGGTAGGATGGATTCACCGATGCCGTACATCTTATTCCACCTTAGCGAATTGTGCTCAGGACATTTAGATGGTCTTATACGGCTCCGTAACACTTTGTATTACAACAGAAAACAACTCATAAACTATAGAAAAGGAAAGCACTGCAAAATTTTTGATGACACCCAAAAAAACACAAAAAATATTTTCAGCCACAATTGTATGAATTTAAAGGTGTTTCCACCACTTGGACAGCCCCTTCTCATTCCTCTTGTCCATCCCGTAAAAATAAATAATCCCATGCTCCCCTCCGAAGCGGCCGCAGTTCCAGCGATGTCTGAAACCGCATTCCCAGGGCACACGTAACATTGATATTGACACGCAAGATCCTGGACCAATCAGCACCCGGGGCCTGTGTCCCCCGTCTCCGGCGCCTTCCTTGCCCCCCCCCCTCTCTCCGGCGCCTGTCTCCCCTCCATCTCTGGCGCCTGTATAACCCCCCCCGCCCCCCCGTCTCCGGCGCCAATCTCCCCCCCCCCCATCCTGCTCATATGTTCAAAGGCGGGGAGAAGGAAGCCGGCACTGAGGTGGTTGTGAGGCCTGCGTGTCATAACAAGGTCACATGGGCCCCAGGAACAAGGCTTCAGACATTGCTGGAACCACAGCCGCACCGGAGGTGAGTATAGGCTTATTTATTTTTACAGGTGCGAACAAGGGGAATGAGAAGGGGTTGTCCAAGTAGTGGACAACCCCTTTAAGTAAAAAAAAAAAAATAAATAAATAAAATAATAAAAAATGTACAAAAGGTGATCAATCCATAAATACACAGTATATTCAGGTACCATAGGTCTGTCCTCCATTGTAGGTGTTCTCGTCCTCACACTATGCATCGTCGAGTACATAGTAATTTGGATAACCCCTCTAATCCAAATTGCATTTTTTTGTGTTTGCAGGCGGTGAGGATTACAGCTCTGAAGTGTATTCTGGCCCTTACAAAGCTCCCTTTGCCTATGGTAACTTTTTTTGCATTAGTTCATTATGTCGTACTTAAAGGGGATTATCCAGTCTTCAAAAATGACAACTTGATCTTATACAGGTCATCAATATCAGTTATGTTAAAGGGCTCGCTGTGCTTTGACGAGATCAGTGAGCGCTTAAAGGGCGGCTCGTGCTTCCAGCCGTGGTGCATATTATTATAGGATTGTCCCAATGGCTTGAAACAGACAATATTCTGTATCAATGATACAAAAAGTAGAGTGAAAAGCTGGAAAACCCCTTTAATGCAAATTGTATGTTCCAAACGGCACATATAGTAAATATCTTGTCCTCGCAGCTCCTGCCTTACAAGCATCAAGTGATCCGTGCCTTAGCCAAACCACTGGATGATAGGAAGAGATTAGTTCGGAAACAGGCGGTTGAGGCCCGATGCCAGTGGTGAGTAAAGACCTTACATACAGCTATACATTTATTTTGCTTTGCCCAGTATTCCCCCCCCCCCCCCCCCCCCCCATCGCCCCTCTTCCCCTCACATCATGGCTGACAGATCGTCAAGATAGCCAGGGCCTCCCGCATCTACCATGTTGGTACACTATGGTGCGCCGTAAGGATCCTAAAATTCTACCAGTAAAAAATTAAAATTGATCTCAATGGGGAGGGGGGGGGTAAATGATTGTTGAAACTATCATTTTATTTTTCCCTTCCCCCATGACAGCACCTAAGACTAAGAGTCTTCCACCCCAGGACGTAGGCACCTTCAAAGAACACCATACCGTGTTCTATAGCACCCTCTTGGAAGAAAAACCGTGCAAACAGCACTGAAATAGTAATAATGGGAAGATCTACATTTAATGCTTAAGTACCTACCTACCTATGTTTGATGCTGGCCTAGTGTCTGGTATCTGCCTGTAGCTGTGTGTTTTTGTAGTCTTGGCCTGGGCGTATGGCTTGCAACCTGGATGTTTTAGTCTTGTGGCCAGGGCTTTTCTCTATTAGGTACTGTGGCTTTGTGGCTTAATTGGTTAAAGAGCCAGCTTTTGTCAACAGATCCTGTGGCCTCATGTTTAGTGTATTGAGGTGCCACCTTGTACCTAGCATAGTGTCTTATGTGTTGGGCCTGTCACTTCTTTCCTGACCTCAAGTCTTGGGTGTTGGGCCTGCTGCCTCGTGCGTGGCCTCATGGCTTGGATGTTGGGCCTGCTGCCTCGTGCGTGGCCTCATGGCTTGGGTGTTGGGCCTGCTGCCTCGTGCGTGGCCTCATGGCTTGGATGTTGGGCCTGCTGCCTCGTGCGTGGCCTCATGGCTTGGGTGTTGGGCCTGCTGCCTCGTGCGTGGCCTCATGGATTGGGTGTTGGGCCTGCTGCCTCGTGCGTGGCCTCATGGCTTGGTTGTTGGGCCTGCTGCCTCGTGCGTGGCCTCATGGATTGGGTGTTGGGCCTGCTGCCTCGTGCGTGGCCTCATGGCTTGGGTGTTGGGCCTGACGCCTCATGCCTGGCCTAATGGCTTGGGTGTTTGGCCTGCCACTTCATGCCTGGCCTCGTGGCTTGGGTATTGGGCCTGCCACCTCGTGCCTGGCCTCATGGCTTGGGTGTTGGGCTTGCCACCTTGTGCCTGGCCTCATGGCTTGGGTGTTGGGCTTGCCACCTTGTGCCTGGCCTCATGGCTAGGGTGTTGGGCCTGCAGCCTTGTGCCTGGCCTCATGGCTTGGGTGTTGGGCTTGCCACTAAAGGTCTGGCCTTATGTGGGTTTTACCTAGTTAGCCAGCCAACTTTGGGCTTATAAGTCTTCACTACTATCTCAAAGCTTCACTACCTTTTACTAGCAATCATGCTGATGTTAGTAAGGATGGACCTGCCACCTCCTGCCTGGCATCATGGTTTGGGTGTTGGGCCTGCTGACTCATGCCTAGCCTCATGGTTTGGGTGTTGGGCCTGCAGCCTCATGCATGGTCTCATGGCTTGGGTGTTGCGCCTCCCGCCTCGTGCCTGGCCTCATGGCTTGGGTGTTGCGCCTTCCGCTTCAGGTCTGGCCTTATGTGGCTTTTACCTAGCTAGCCAGCCAACTTTGGGCTTCACTACTGTCTCAAAGCTTCACTACCCTTTAATAGCAATCATGCTGATGTTGGTAAGGATGGCATCCAGATAATGCCATCTGTCTGTAGTGGTTCTATTAAACAACAAGGAGGGGCCTTAATAAAATAGTGTCCTGAGGCTAGCTGATGAATCCAACAAATTCCAGAAACCCCTCTGGTCTTCATTTAATATCTATATCCCAGTTTGTCCTTTATGAAAGGAGGTGTAAATGGTTAGTTATAAAGGACCTACATCCATTAAGTTCAATCATTCTCCACCAATTATACATTTTATTTAATAAATTATCTATAACCCATATTGTTGTGTACTAAGGAAATCACCCAGCCTTTTTTTAAAAAAAAAAAAAACAAACAAAAAAAAAAAAAACAAAAACAAAAAACCTGTTAGTGTCAGCCATTATTTCCTCTTGTGGTCGGCATTCCGTAGTCTGACTGTTCTAACTAAAAAATCCTTTCCTATTAAGCTGCCGGTATCTCCTTTCTTCGACCTGTAATGACTGCTCCTTGGTCCTTAGTATGGACTTTTAAAGGAATAAGTCATGTTCCGGTCCTTTGTATTGACCACACATGTACATTAGATTTTTCTTCATCGTTCCTTATGGGAGACCCAAACCATGGGTGTATAGCTTCTGCCTCCGGAGGACACACAAAGTACTACACTAAAAGTGTAGCTCCTCCCTCCGAGCATATACACTCCCCGGATGACAAATCCAACCAGTTCAATGCTTTGTGTTCAGGAGGTCACACACACACATGCATCCTCTGATTTTTGATTTCAAAGATTTGGAAGAAAAGCGGGTCCAATCTGGACTCCCGGCATGTCCCTTCTCACCCCACTGTGTCGGCGGTGCTGTTAAGGTTGATATTACAAGGCTGGAGCCTTCACATGCCGCGCTCCTTCACCATCCCCTGAGGCTCTGGCTTGAAGTGGGAGCCATCACGGTTCTCTCTGCCTTGCAGGAGACCGGTCTCCATCCGCAGCCCTTTTCAGGACCCTGACGGACGGAGCGATCATCCCCCAGGGACCTGGCACCTGCGTCTCATAAGCTAAGTACTGAGACGTTATTACCACAGACGGTGGTCTTTCCAGGGGTCCCTTGTACTTTAATATTGGGGGAGAGTGTGTTTTATCACTGTGTTAACATTTCCGGCCGGTTCTCCAGTTTTCACTGGAGAACCGCGCCGATGGTGCCTGCACGCTGGCCGCATGTTTAAATCTAGGCCCCGGCTTCGCCTGAGGCCTAGTTTCGATTCTCTACCCCTGCATGTCAGTCAGTGCAGGGGACAGTGTGGCTCCGCCCAGCGGCTGTTCAGCACAGGGAAGGGACACTCCTCACTGAGGAAAGATTCCCTCCCCTGTATGCCTCATTTGCCCTCCGTCCTGCTCTCAGAGTAGGCCCCGCCCCCTCTCCTCGCTGCGGACGCCATTTTCTCAGCGTTCTCAATGTCTGCAAACACATTGTGGCAAATGGGGGCCTGGGACAGAGCCCCCACTTCTGGGGGATCTGGAGGGCACAGAGATTGTTAAACGGTCTGGCAGCCACAACCTCCGGTTGTGCAGCTGCTTATATACTCTGACCCCCAGCAGAGAATATAAACATTCTGGACAGAGCCCCCACTTCTGGGGGATCTGGAGGGCACAGAGATGTTCCTATGTTAAACGGTCTGGCAAGCCACAACCTCCGGTTGTGCAGCTGCTTATATACCCTGTTTATATACTCTGCTGGGGGTCTTTCTGGACAGAGCCCCCACTTCTGCAGCATGTCTCTTATCAGAGCAGGGCTGCAAGGCTGTTTTTATTATGCACCGCATGTAGGCTCGTACTGTCTGTACCGAGCACATAACCACATTGTGATGCCTGTTCTAACATAGTGGTGCCGCAGCCTGGAAGCTCATCCCCAGTGGTCCCTCCGGCTGCTCCGGCTCCGGTGGCTGAACCCCCGGCTTGGGTTGAATCCCTCTCTCCAGGGGACAGCTGTCCCGGACACTGCTGAGCATGCATCAGCCCCCTTCTCAGGGCGCTTCTGCTGCCACAGCTCGCTCAGCAAAGCTCACAGAGGATTCTTCATCTGGTCTCAGACCCCGTCCTCCTAAAATGGAGACGCAGGGTCCCCTTTCCCTCCTCGCCCCGCGGCTCTGGTTCACGAGCTGACTCGCAGGACAAGGAGGATGCCTTTACTGGGGGCTCGGACGCTTTTCCATGTACCCCATTTGATCTGTCCGAAAGTGACGCAGATGCTAATGATTTGATTGCGTCCATTATTATTTGTACTGGACCTCAATCCGCCTATATCAGGGGAGCAACCCCTCTTTGGCAGAAAAGCATCAGTATACCTTGCCTAAGAGAACAAGGAGTGTGTTCCTTATCCACTCCAGCTTTCAGGTCACTGTGGCCAAGCCCAGAGCCTGTCCTGTCAGACGCTTCCCAAAGCGTAGTTCTGATGACTGTTTCCCCCTTCCACCAGTGGTGGTCAAGGAGTGGGCTCATTCACCAAGGGTGGACCCTACGGTGTCTAGACTCTCAGCCCGGACAGTTGTGTCAGTGGCTGACGGCACCTCTCTAAGGATCCCACTGTCCGCCAGGTTGTCCTTCTGGCCAAATCTATATATGAGGCGGCAGGGGCCTCGTTCTCCCCATCTTTTGCAGCAGTGCGGGCTCTCAAAGCCATCTCTGCTTCTCGGGAGAAGATGCGTTCCCTCACCAGGGTCTTTATGCCCGACATGGTTGTCTTAACTTCCAGGCTTCAGTCTTTTCATCCTATAGCTGGAGACTGTCACCGCACTGCGGTGGCCTCGGCTACTTCCCTCGCTATCCGCAGGTTCCTGTGGCTTCGAGAGTGGAAGGCAGATGCTTCTTAAGAAGTTCCTTGCTGGACTCCCTTTTGCTGGGACCAGTCTATTCGGTGAACAACTGGATGAAATTATTAAGGAAGTTTTTGGCAGGAAGAGTACTTCCATGCCACAACCCAGGAAACCTTTCCAGGGCAGGAACCAGTCGAGGTTTCGTTCCTTTCGTTTCCTCTAACTGGTCGTCCTCTAAGCCCTCGGCCTCGTCCACTAACTCAGCCAAGGTCCGTAAACCAACTGGCGCATGAAGCCGCGTCCTACGTCGGCAGGAGCTGCTGCCACCAAGGCAGCCTCCCCTTGATTATCTGGCCGCGCCAGTAACGTCCTTGGTCGGTGGCAGGCTCTCCCTCTTGGGCGACGTGTGGTTTCAACACGTCTTTGATCAGTGGGTGTGGGTTACCATCTCCCACGGCTACAGAATAGAATTCTATCCAGCCGCCAAACAGATTTTTTCTGTCAACTCCCCCCTGCTCCAAGGCCGCCGCCTTCTCACAGGCCGTGGCATTCTTGCAGGTCAATGGAATAATTGTACCAGTTCCCGACTGGGAACGGTTCTGAGATTTCTACTCAAATCTCTTCCTAGTCCCCGAGAAGGACGGTGCTTTCCGACCTGGATCTCAAGCTTCTCAACAAGCATGTTCAGGGGCGGCAATTTTGCATGGAATCTCTGCGATCAGTCAATGACCCAAGGAAATTTCTTGGCATCCATCGACATCAGAGATGCCTATCTGCATGTGCCATTCGCAGTTTCACACCAGCGTTGGCTACGTTTTGTAATTGGAGAGGAACATTTCCAATTCGTGGCTCTCCCCTTTGGGTTAGCCACGGCCCCTCGTGTATTCACCAGTTGCGGTTCAGCTCCTCCAGGGGTTGGTAGTGATTCCTTACCTGGACGACCTTCTAGTCAGGGTTTCATCCAGTGCAGACTCTCAGCGGAGTGTCTCGCTCACTCTCAGCGGAGTGTCTCGCTCGCTCTCAGCGGAGTGTCTCGCTCGCTCTCAGCGGAGTGTCTCGCTCGCTCTCAGCGGAGTGTCTCGCTCGCTCTCAGCGGAGTGTCTCGCTCGCTCTCAGCGGAGTGTCTCGCTCGCTCTCAGCGGAGTGTCTCGCTCGCTCTCAGCGGAGTGTCTCGCTCGCTCTCAGCGGAGTGTCTCGCTCGCTCTCAGCGGAGTGTCTCGCTCGCTCTCAGCGGAGTGTCTCGCTCGCTCTCAGCGGAGTGTCTCGCTCGCTCTCAGCGGAGTGTCTCGCTCGCTCTCAGCGGAGTGTCTCGCTCGCTCTCAGCGGAGTGTCTCGCTCGCTCTCAGCGGAGTGTCTCGCTCGCTCTCAGCGGAGTGTCTCGCTCGCTCTCAGCGGAGTGTCTCGCTCGCTCTCAGCGGAGTGTCTCGCTCGCTCTCAGCGGAGTGTCTCGCTCGCTCTCAGCGGAGTGTCTCGCTCGCTCTCGCCACGCTTGCAAATCCACTCTGACCCCGACCCAGGAACTTACGTACCTAGGGATGCAATTCGAGACTCTGCTGGCACTTGTGAAGCTGCCCTTAGTCAAACAGCAGTCCCTTCATCTGGCGGTTCGCTCTCTGCTTAGGCTCCGCCGTCATTCCATCAGGCACCTCATGCAGGTGCTGGGTCAGATGGTGGCGTCAATGGAAGCGGTTCCCCTTACCAGTTACATCTGCGTCCCCTGCAGCTGGACATTTTCCGCTGTTGGGACAAGGGACCTCTTCCTTGCACAGGCTGGTGGCTCTGTCGCCACAGACCAGGAGCTCTCTTAAGTGGTGGCTTCGGCCCCTCTCTCTGTCCCAGGGACGCTCCTTTCTGGCCCCGTCCTGGGTGATTCTCACCACGGATGCCAGTCTATCCGGCTGGGGAGCAGTGTTTCTCCACCACCGAGCACAGGGCACTTGGACTCCGTCCGAATCAGCCCTCTCGATCAATGTGCTGGAAATCAGGGCTGTAGTCCTAGGACTCGCAGCCGCCTAGCAATGTTGGAAGTTCAACGTATCCTTCAGTGGACGGAGGACTCCAAGTCCTCCATATCCGCAGTCCACATCCCAGGCGTAGAAAACTGGGAGGCAGATTCTCTCAGCCGTCAAACCGTGGACAGCGGCGAGTGGGCCCTGCATCCGGCAGTGTTCCGGTCAATCTAGCAGGCGGGGCACTCCGGAAGTGGATCTAATGGCATCCCGGCACAACAACAAGGTCCCGGTTTACGTGGCTCGCTCCCACGATCCTCAGGCCTTAGCAGCGGACGCGCTGGTTCCAGATTGGTCCCAGTTCCGTCTGGCCTACGTGTTTCCCCCTCTAGCTCTCTTGCCCAGAGTCCTGCGCAAGATCAGGATGGAGGGCCGTCGGGTCATAATCATTGCTCCAGACTGGCCCAGACGAGATTGGTTCCCAGACCTGCTCCGTCTGTCCGTAGAGGTGCTGTGGCATCTCCCGGACCGGCCAGACCTTCTCTCAGAAGGTCCGTTTTCCGCCAGAATTCTGCGGCTCTCAGATTGACGGCGTGGCTCTTGAGCCCTGAATCCTTACGGCTTCAGGCATTCCTTCCGAGGTCATCTTCACTATGACTCAGGCTCGGAAGTCTTCCGCGGCCAGGATTTACCACAGGACTTGGAGAGTTTTCCTGTCCTGGTGTCGTTCTTCCGGCCATGCTCCTTGGCCGTTTTCCTTGCCGACCATCCTGTCTTTTCTACAGTCCGGCCTGCAGCTAGGACTGTCCCTCATTCCCTCAAGGGACAGGTCTCGGCTCTGTCAGCGTTGTTCCAGCGGCATATCGCCCGGCTGGCCCAGGTGCGCACCTTCATGCAGGGCGCATCTCACATCATTCCGCCTTACCGGCGGTCTCTGGATCCCTGAGACCTTAATCTGGTCCTCATGGCCTTACAGAAACCCCCCTTTGAGCCTCTTAGGGAGGTTTCGTTGTTTCGTCTTTCACAGAAAGTGGTCTTTCTGGTGGCCATAATTTCTCTCAGGAGAGTCTCTGATTTGACTGTGCTCTCTTCGGAGTCACCCTTTTTGGTTTTTTTCACCAAGACAAGGTGGTTCTCCGTCCGACTCCGGGCCTTCTCCCTAAGGTGGTGTCTCCTTTCCACCTTAACCAGGACATTCAATTGTCTTCCCTTTGTTCGGCCCCTGTGCATCGCTTTGAGAAAGCGTTGCATGCTTTAGATTTGGTGCGGACGCTCCGGATCTATGTGTCACGCACCGCTGTTTTTTAGGCGGTGCACCTCTCTTTTTGTGCTGACCACACGTCAGCGCAAGGGTTTCTCGGTTTCTAAACCGACCCTAGCTCGTTGGATTAGGTCGGCCATATCCGATGCCTACCAATGTTCTCAGGAGCCTCCCCCGCCGGGGATTAAGGCGCACTCGACCAGAGCTGTCGGTGCCTCTTGCGCTACGGCTCAGCAGGTCTGTCAGGCTGCCACTTGGTCTAGTCTGCACACCCTTTCGAAGCACTACCAAGTGCATGCTCATGCTTCGGCAGATGCGAGCTTGGGCAGACGCATCCTTCGGACGGCTGTCGCCCATTTGTGAAGTTAGGTTTGCCTACTTCTCAGTTTCTGTTTATTTCCCACCCATAGACTGCTTTGAGACGTCCCATGGTTTGGGTCTCCCATAAGGAACGATGAAGAAAAAGAGAATTTTGTTTACTTACCGTAAATTCTTTTTCTTATAGTTCCGACATGGGAGACCCAGCACCCTCCCTGTTGCCTGTTGGCAGCTTTCTTGTTCCGTGTGTTTTCACCGGCGGTTGTTGTAGACAGAGGTTCCGGTTATTCCGGGTTTTACTCTATCTCTACTTATGGGTGGATGTCCTCCTTCAGCTTTGGCACTAAACTTGTTGGATTTGTCATCCGGGGAGTGTATATGCTCGGAGGGAGGAGCTACACTTTTAGTGTAGTACTTTGTGTGTCCTCCGGAGGCAGAAGCTATACACCCATGGTTTGGGTCTCCCATGTCGGAACTATAAGAAAAAGAATTTACGGTAAGTAAACAAAATTCTCTTTTTATACATTAGATCTTTCTTTTTCTAAGCTAAACAAGCCCAACTTTCCAACCTCTCATCACTTGTGAAGCCTTCCATCCCTTGTAACGGTAATGGATATGCTAATCAGAATGAAACCATTAGAAGTCCAGTGTGGGAGTCTCAAAATGGACTGGTCGACTTTTAGCCTGGCAGAATAGCTACGTCCCGGTTATCCTTCAAGTTGGGACAAAGGCCTTTCCAATCTGAATCTTTCTTAGGTAAACAAGCCCAACCTTTCCAATCTCTCATGATTTGGAAGCCTTCCATCCCTTGTGGATGTGCAAATCAGAATGAAACCATTGTGAGTCCAGTGTGGGAGTCTCAAAATGTACTGGTTGACTTAGCTTAGGCAAGGAAAAGAGGAACAAAACCAATGTGAGTCCAGCAGATCCTTCCAGTCTGGTGTCACAAGATGGACTGCTAAGCATTTAAGTGGTTAAACGTCTGCATTTCAGTTTACCCTCCAAGATGAAGGTGTAGGATGGACATGGCTGCTAAAAGCCAAATAAACCGCCTCAAGTCCAGATAAAGCTAGTTGTTGGGAGTCACTTGATGGCCGTTCAGACGCAAAGTGATTAAACTCTTGGTACCAAAATGTACCCAGTGGTATGGAGTGGTAATATGAGCTTGATTGTGCCAGGGCTGGCAACACTATACTGGTCTTCCCTCGTAATGGAGGTGCAAGTGGGACTCACTGGTATGGGGCCGATAAACCATCAGTTGACCCAATCTACTCTCCTGGTATAAGGTGGTAATATGAGCGCGATTGTGCCAGGTCAGGCGGCACTATACTGGTCTGCCCTCCAAATGGACATGCGAGTTGGACTCACTGGTATAGGGGCCGATAAACCATCAGTTGACCCAATCTACTCTCCTGGTATGAGGTGGTAATATGAGCGCGATTGTGCCAGGTCGGGCGGCACTATACTGGTCTGCCCTCCAAATGGACATGCGAGTTGGACTCACTGGTATGGGGGCCGATAAACCATCAGTTGACCTAATCTACTCTCCTGGTATGAGGTGGTAATATGAGCGCGATTGTGCCAGGTCGGGCGGCACTATACTGGTCTGCCCTCCAAATGGACATGCGAGTTGGACTCACTGGTATGGGGGCCGATAAACCATCAGTTGACCCAATCTACTCTCCTGGTATGAGGTGGTAATATGAGCGCGATTGTGCCAGGTCGGGCGGCACTATACTGGTCTGCCCTCCAAATGGACATGCGAGTTGGACTCTCTGGTATGGGGGCCGATTAAACTATCAGTTGACCCAATCTACTCTCCTGGTATGTAGTGGTAAGATGATTTTGTTGGTGTCAAGTATGGCGACACTATCTGTTCCCAATAGAGGTGCGTTGGGCTTGCTGGTATGGGGGATAATAAACCTTCAATTGCTCTGATCTCTACCCTCCCTGGTGTTGAGTGGTGAGATGAACTCGGTCAGGCAGCACTATACCGGTCTGCCCTCCTAATGAAGGTGCAGACTAGACTGCTGACATGGCATCGATAAACCATCAATTTCCCACTCTGTCCTCCTATGAATTGGAGTTGTAGGACAGGCAGGTTTCTAATGGATCTGGTGAAAATATTTGAAGACCTGAGTATCCTCCTGGTTGGTCGGAAAATGGACTCATTGGAAATTAAGTCGGTGGAACCATTATATCCAATAAGTATTTCAGGGTTGATGTCATAACACTGGTAGATTGAGCTAAGTGGTGAGATGCTTAAATATCCAATCATTGCGTTTATGCAGTGATAATACGGCAACTCTGCGATAAACCTATAAATGAAGGAATCGACGGATGAGTTATAAAAAGTTCCCTTACATCTCAAAAACCAAGTCTAATGCCATCGCACTGAGCTAGGATGCCATAACCAGATTTTCTCTAAAGATGGAAATCTCCAAATACAATTGTCCATTTTTTGGCTTAAATACATTTCTTAGGGGAGTTCATGTCCCTTCCTAAGGGACACACCACAAAAAAAAAAATAGTCGGATTGTAATAGAATACTAAATATTTTTTTCTGATTTCTGGAACCCGTCTGGCATTTTGGGATGCTCCGTCTACATTGGGCAGACTTTGAACCAGTAGGTGATCATTGACACTACAGGGGTTCCTTGCGGTCCAGATTTTGGCCTTCAATGGCAAATGTCAACAATATTGGGTTTGACGATCCGTATTATAGTAAGTAGAAGCAGTTGCTGGGCCATCGGCTTTAGTCATGGCCTGGTTAAGGTTACCAACGTTTTTTGAAATCACTTGCCTTCTGTTTCATTTAACATGCAAAGACTCCGTACCAGGTGTACGTATAGAATAATTAAATTTAAGGAAGATTATCACCGTACATATAAATGAAGTCTATAAATATAGACCCTGTCTGTGGGGGAAAAAAGGGAGTTGTAACCAGTAATGGGATTCCTTTTGTTTTACTCTTGGTGGTGCTTTAAGACATAATCCTGATTTTAAGCTTTCACAACCTTATTTCCGGAAGCACTATCCATTACACTAGGATCTTTTCTTTGTCGCTCCATTGGTAGACCCAGACAATTGGGTGTATAGCTTCTGCCTCCGGAGGCCACACAAAGTATTACACTTAAAAAAGTGTAACCCCTCCCCTCTGCCTATACACCCTCCCGTGGATCACGGGCTCCTCAGTTTTATGCTTTGTGTGGAAGGAGGCACACATCCACTCATGCATTCTCATATTACTTATGTCGGTTGGAAGAAAAGAGGGCCCCCACGGGGCCCCCGGCATGTTCCCTTCTCACCCCACTACGTCGGCGGTGTTGTTAAGGTTGAGGTACCCATTGTGGGTACAAAGGCCGGAGCCTCATGCCGTCTCCTTCACCATCCCTTAGCGGCTCTGGGAGAAGTGGGATCCTGAGCGGTCATCCATTTACTGGGACCGTGCTCCCTCCGCAGCCCCTGTGGGAATCTGCCGGACCGGAGTCTATTCAACCTCAGGGACCGGGCCCTGCAACTCTAAGGTACTCTGTGTCCCCATAGGGGACTGTGCAGGGAACGCACCTTCTTCCCGGACACTGCGGCAGCTGCTGAATTGAGAAGGCCGGCGGACTTCCGCGCCGACCGTGCCTGCTTGTCGGGCGCGGTCTCAAATTTAGTCCCCGGCTTCATCGCGGCCTAGTCGCAAAAATCCCGCCCCCGGGCCTGCCTGTCAGGGGTAAGGGCGGGACTGCCGACCTGACGTCGGATGTGAGGGCCGGGCCATCCTGCATGTTTCCTCCCCCCTCACTGATCACTGTGGGGACCCCAGATTCCCGCACTTTCCTGGCGCCGCCCACGGCTCCACTCCTCCCCTGAGAGCTCCGGCAGCCATTTTTTGGCATTTTGCCGGTGGAGGATTCTCAGTGAAGAGCTCTGCAGCTTCGGGGGACCTAAGGCAGGGAATCTGGAGGACACACACTCCGCTTTTTAGCGGTCGGTAAGCCACACCGGTCACCCGGTGCTGGTCCCCCTAGGGTGCCGGAGTAGATACGTATTTAATATATTTCTGTTCGGTCGGGCTGTATACCCCTTTTTTGCCCATATACCCTCAGTGATCATTCTCCTAGGAGACAACAGCATGTCGTCCACAAGGAGCAAAGCTGTTAAGGCACAGGGTTTTTTTGCGGCCTGTACCTCTTGTGGGGCTATGTTACCTGCGGGTTCCACCTACCCTCACTGTGAGCAATGCTCGACCCCTGCTTCGCTTGCTCAGCCGGAGCCTCGGTCACTAGTGGGCCCCTCGGCTCATGTAGACCCCCCTGCTCCCCCTGTCCAGGCGGCAGGGACAGAGTTCGCCTCTTTTGCTGAGAAACTCTGAGTCACTTTCACAATCCATGGCTCAGTCTATGGACAAATGGTCTGCCAAGCTGCTAGAAGCTTTGCAGTCCAGACCGGTCCTTACACAGGCCCCGGCCCCTGTTGGATCGTCACCTCCAGGCCCCTCTCGGTCCGCGCCGCAGCGCGCTCCCAGGTTGGGCCCTAGGTCTCACGTGGAGGACTCCTGCCCGGACCACAGTCCTAGACAGGCTAAGCGGGCTCGCTGGGAATCTTCCCCCGACTTCTTCACGCTGCTCGGGTTCCCAGCTTGAGAACTCTCTGGAGGACGAGGCGGACGTCGCAGCTCAGGGCTCTGACCCTGACGTCGCCCTTAACCTTGATACACCTGAAGGGGACGCCTTAGTGAATGATCTTATCTCGTCCATGAACCAGGTGTTGGCTCTCTCTCCCCCGCCTCCTACTGTAGAGGAGTCGGCGTCTCAGCAGGAGAAACACCAGTTTAGGTTCCCCAAACGTACACGTAGTGCGTTTTTCGATCACTCTAACTTCAGAGATGCTGTCCAGAAGCCCAGAGCGGTTCCGGACAAGCGCTTTACTAAGCGCCTCACTGACACGCGTTACCCCTTCCCCTCCGAGGTCGTTAAGGGTTGGGCTCAGTGTCCCAAGGTGGATCCTCCAGTCTCTACATTGGCGGCTAGATCTGTGGTATCGGTTGCAGATGGCTCATCGCTAAAGGATGCCACTGACAGGCAGATAGATCTTCTGGTGAAGTCCATCTATGAGGCCACGGGCGCGTCTTTTGCCCCGGCTTTTGCAGCCGTGTGGGCACTCCAAGCTATCTCGGCTTGTCTGGCTGAGATTAATGCTGTCACACGTAATTCTGCTCCGCAAGTTGCGTCTTTGACTTCTCAAGCGTCAGCTTTTTCTTCCTACGCCATGAACGCAGTCCTAGCTGCTAGCCGTACAGCTGTGGCATCCGCTAACTCTGTGGCAGTCCGCAGGGCCATGTGGCTGCGCGAATGGAAGGCAGACTCTGCCTCCAAGAGGTTCTTAACCGGTTTGCCGTTTTCTGGCGACCGCTTGTTTGGCGAACGATTGGATGAGATTATTAAGGAATCCAAGGGAAAGGACTCCTCCTTACCCCAATCCAAACCTAAGAGACCTCAGCAACGAAAAATACAATCGAGGTTTCGGTCCTTTCGTCCCTCCGCCAAGCCCCAATCCTCTTCGTCCAGCAGGCCGGAGAAAGGCCAGAGGAACTCCTATGCGTGGCGGTCCAAGTCACGCCCCCAAAAGGCCGCAGGAGGCACTGCCTCCAAGATGGCCTCCTCATGACTCTCGGCATCCTCTAGCCGCATCCTCGGTCGGTGGCAGGCTCTCCCGCTTTGACGATGCCTGGTGGCCACATGTTCAAGACCGATGGGTGAGAGACATTCTGTCTCACGGTTACAGGATAGAGTTCAGCTCTCGTCCTGCGGCTCGTTTCTTCAGAACCTCTCCGCCCCCCGCTCAGGCCGATGCACTTTTTCAGGCAGTGGACGCTCTGAAGACAGAAGGAGTTGTGATCCCCGTTCCCCTTCAGGAACGTGGTCGCGGCTTTTACTCCAACTTGTTCGTGGTGCCAAAAAAGGACGGATCATTCCGTCCCGTTCTGGACCTCAAACTACTCAACAGACCATGTGAGAACCAGACGGTTTCGAATGGAATCTCTCCGCTCGGTCATCGCCTCAATGTCACAAGGAGACTTCCTAGCATCGATCGACATCAAGGATGCTTATCTCCACGTGCCGATCGCACCCGAGCATCAACGCTTCTTGCGTTTCGCCATCGGGGACGAACACCTTCAGTTCGTGGCATTGCCTTTCGGCTTGGCGACAGCCCCACGGGTTTTCACCAAAGTCATGGCATCCGTTGTGGCGGTCCTAAACTCTCAGGGCCACTCGGTGATTCCCTACTTAGACGATCTCCTAGTCAGGGCCCCTTCTCGGGTGGCGTGTCAACACAGCCTTACCGTCGCTCTGGCGACTCTCCAGCAGTTCGGGTGGATCATCAACTTCCCGAAATCCAAGTTGACACCGACCCAATCACTGACTTACCTCGGAATGGAGTTTCATACTCTGTCAGAGGTAGTCAAGCTACAGCGGGACAAACAGCTTTCTCTGCAGGCAGGGGTGCAATCTCTTCTTCGGGGTCAGTCACACCCCTTAAGGCGCCTCATGCACTTCCTGGGGAAGATGGTGGCAGCGATGGAGGCAGTGCCGTTCGCGCAATTCCATCTGCGGCCACTCCAATGGGACATTCTCCGCAAATGGGACAGGAGGTCGGCTTCCCTCGACAGGAAAGTCTCTCTTTCCCTTGCAACCAAGACGTCTCTTCAGTGGTGGCTCCTTCCCAATTCTCTATCGCAGGGAAAATCCTTCCTACCCCCAACCTGGGCTGTGGTCACCACGGACGCGAGCCTGTCAGGGTGGGGAGCGGTTTTTCTCCACCACAGGGCTCAGGGAACCTGGACTCCGATAGAGTCTTCCCTTCAGATCAATGTTCTGGAGATAAGGGCCGTGTATCTAGCCCTATTGGCTTTCCATCGGTGGCTGGAGGGCAGGCAGATCCGTATCCAGTCGGACAACGCCACTGCCGTCGCATACATCAACCACCAAGGCGGCACTTGCAGTCGTCAAGCCTTCCAGGAAGTCCGACAGATTCTGCAGTGGGTGGAAGCCACAGCCTCCACCATCTCCGCAGTTCACATCCCGGGCGTAGAAAACTGGGAAGCAGATTTTCTCAGTCGTCAGGGCATGGATGCGGGGGAATGGTCTCTACACCCAGAAGTGTTTCGAGAGATCTGTCGCCGCTGGGGAACGCCGGACGTCGATCTCATGGCGTCACGGCACAACAACAAAGTCCCGGCATTCATGGCTCGGTCTCTGGATCACAGAGCTCTGGCGGCGGATGCGTTAGTTCAGGATTGGTCGCAGTTTCGACTGCCTTACGTGTTTCCTCCTCTGGCGATGCTGCCCAGAGTGTTACGCAAGATCAGATCCGACTGCCGTCGCGCCATTCTCGTCGCTCCACACTGGCCGAGGCGGTCGTGGTACCCGGATCTGTGGCATCTCACGGTGGGACAACCGTGGGCGCTTCCAGACCGCCCAGACTTGCTGTCACAAGGCCCGTTTTTCCATCTGAATTCTGTGGCCCTCAACCTGACTGTGTGGCCATTGAGTCCTGGCTCCTAGCGTCTTCAGGGTTATCTCAGGATGTCATTGCCACCATGAGACAGGCCAGGAAGCCAACGTCCGCCAAGATCTATTACAGGTCTTGGCAAATCTTCTTATCCTGGTGCTCTGATAACGGTTTTCCGCCATGGCCGTTTGCCTTACCCACTTTTCTTTATCGTTCCTTATGGGAGACCCAAACCATGGGTGTATAGCTTCTGCCTCCGGAGGACACACAAAGTACTACACTAAAAGTGTAGCTCCTCCCTCCGAGCATATACACTCCCCGGATGACAAATCCAACCAGTTCAATGCTTTGTGTTCAGGAGGTCACACACACACATGCATCCTCTGATTTTTGATTTCAAAGATTTGGAAGAAAAGCGGGTCCAATCTGGACTCCCGGCATGTCCCTTCTCACCCCACTGTGTCGGCGGTGCTGTTAAGGTTGATATTACAAGGCTGGAGCCTTCACATGCCGCGCTCCTTCACCATCCCCTGAGGCTCTGGCTTGAAGTGGGAGCCATCACGGTTCTCTCTGCTTTGCAGGAGACCGGTCTCCATCCGCAGCCCTTTTCAGGACCCTGACGGACGGAGCGATCATCCCCCAGGGACCTGGCACCTGCGTCTCACAAGCTAAGTACTGAGACGTTATTACCACAGACGGTGGTCTTTCCAGGGGTCCCTTGTACTTTAATATTGGGGGAGAGTGTGTTTTATCACTGTGTTAACATTTCCGGCCGGTTCTCCAGTTTTCACTGGAGAACCGCGCCGATGGTGCCTGCACGCTGGCCGCATGTTTAAATCTAGGCCCCGGCTTCGCCTGAGGCCTAGTTTCGATTCTCTACCCCTGCATGTCAGTCAGTGCAGGGGACAGTGTGGCTCCGCCCAGCGGCTATTCAGCACAGGGAAGGGACGCTCCTCACTGAGGAAAGATTCCCTCCCCTGTATGCCTCATTTGCCCTCCGTCCTGCTCTGAGTAGGCCCCGCCCCCTCTCCTCGCTGCGGACGCCATTTTCTCAGCGTTCTCAATGTCTGCATAACACATTGTGGCAAATCGGGGCCTGGGACAGAGCCCCCACTTCTGGGGGATCTGGAGGGCACAGAGATGTTTCTATGTTAAACGGTCTGGCAAGCCACAACCTCCGGTTGTGCAGCTGCTTATATACCCTGTTTATATACTCTGCTGGGGGTCATTCTGGACAGAGCCCCCACTTCTATAGCATGTCTCATATCAGAGCAAGGCTGCAAGGCTGTTTTTTATTATGCACCGCATGTAGGCTCGTACTGTCTGTACCGAGCACATAACCACATTGTGATGCCTGTTCTAACATAGTGGTGCCGCAGCGTGGAAGCTCATCCCCAGTGGTCCCTCCGGCTGCTCCGGCTCCGGTGGCTGAACCCCCGGCTTGAGTAGAATCCCTCTCTCCAGGGGACAGCTGTCCCGGACACTGCTGAGCATGCATCAGCCCCCTTTTCAGGGCGCTTCTGCTGCTACGGCTCGCTCAGCAAAGCTCACAGAGGATTCTTCATCTGGTCTCAGACCCCGTCCTCCTAAAATGGAGACGCAGGGTCCCCTTTCCCTCCTCGCCCCGCGGCTCTGGTTCACGAGCTGACTCGCAAGACAAGGAGGATGCCTTTACTGGGGGCTCGGACGCTTTTCCATGTACCCCATTTGATCTGTCCGAAAGTGACGCAGATGCTAATGATTTGATTGCGTCCATTATTATTTGTACTGGACCTCAATCCGCCTGTATCAGGGGAGCACCCCTCTTTGGCAGAAAAGCATCAGTATACCTTGCCTAAGAGAACAAGGAGTGTGTTCCTTATCCACTCCAGCTTTCAGGTCACTGTGGCCAAGCCCAGAGCCTGTCCTGTCAGACGCTTCCCAAAGCGTAGTTCTGATGACTGTTTCCCCCTTCCACCAGTGGTGGTCAAGGAGTGGGCTCATTCACCAAGGGTGGACCCTACGGTGTCTAGACTCTCAGCCCGGACAGTTGTGTCAGTGGCTGACGGCACCTCTCTAAGGATCCCACTGTCCGCCAGGTTGTCCTTCTGGCCAAATCTATATATGAGGCGGCAGGGGCCTCGTTCTCCCCATCTTTTGCAGCAGTGCGGGCTCTCAAAGCCATCTCTGCTTCTCGGGAGAAGATGCGTTCCCTCACCAGGGTCTTTATGCCCGACATGGTTGTCTTAACTTCCAGGCTTCAGTCTTTTCATCCTATAGCTGGAGACTGTCACCGCACTGCGGTGGCCTCGGCTCCTTCCCTCGCTATCCGCAGGTTCCTGTGGCTTCGAGAGTGGAAGGCAGATGCTTCTTAAGAAGTTCCTTGCTGGACTCCCTTTTGCTGGGACCAGTCTATTCGGTGAACAACTGGATGAAATTATTAAGGAAGTTTTTGGCAGGAAGAGTACTTCCATGCCACAACCCAGGAAACCTTTCCAGGGCAGGAACCAGTCGAGGTTTCGTTCCTTTCGTTTCCTCTAACTGGTCGTCCTCTAAGCCCTCGGCCTCGTCCACTAACTCAGCCAAGGTCCGTAAACCAACTGGCGCATGAAGCCGCGTCCTACGTCGGCAGGAGCTGCTGCCACCAAGGCAGCCTCCCCTTGATTATCTGGCCGCGCCAGTAACGTCCTTGGTCGGTGGCAGGCTCTCCCTCTTGGGCGATGTGTGTTTTCAACACGTCTTCGATCAGTGGGTATGGGTTACCATCTCCCACGGCTACAGAATAGAATTCTATCCAGCCGTCAAACAGATGTTTTCTGTCAACTCCCCCCTGCTCCAAGGCCGCCGCCTTCTCACAGGCCGTGGCATTCTTGCAGGTCAATGGAATAATTGTACCAGTTCCCGACTGGGAACGGTTCTGAGATTTCTACTCAAATCTCTTCCTGGTCCCCGAGAAGGACGGTGCTTTCCGACCTGGATCTCAAGCTTCTCAACAAGCATGTTCAGGTGCGGCAATTTTGCATGGAATCTCTGCGATCAGTCAATGACCCAAGGAAATTTCTTGGCATCCATCGACATCAGAGATGTCTATCTGCATGTGCCATTCGCAGTTTCACACCAGCGTTGGCTACGTTTTGTAATTGGAGAGGAACATTTCCAATTCGTGGCTCTCCCCTTTGGGTTAGCCACGGCCCCTCGTGTATTCACCAGTTGCGGTTCAGCTCCTCCAGGGGTTGGTAGTGATTCCTTACCTGGACGACCTTCTAGTCAGGGTTTCATCCAGTGCAGACTGTCAGCGGAGTGTCTCGCTCACTCTCAGCGGAGTGTCTCGCTCACTCTCAGCGGAGTGTCTCGCTCACTCTCAGCGGAGTGTCTCGCTCACTCTCAGCGGAGTGTCTCGCTCACTCTCAGCGGAGTGTCTCGCTCACTCTCAGCGGAGTGTCTCGCTCACTCTCAGCGGAGTGTCTCGCTCACTCTCAGCGGAGTGTCTCGCTCACTCTCAGCGGAGTGTCTCGCTCACTCTCAGCGGAGTGTCTCGCTCACTCTCAGCGGAGTGTCTCGCTCACTCTCAGCGGAGTGTCTCGCTCACTCTCAGCGGAGTGTCTCGCTCACTCTCAGCGGAGTGTCTCGCTCACTCTCAGCGGAGTGTCTCGCTCACTCTCAGCGGAGTGTCTCGCTCACTCTCAGCGGAGTGTCTCGCTCACTCTCAGCGGAGTGTCTCGCTCACTCTCAGCGGAGTGTCTCGCTCACTCTCAGCGGAGTGTCTCGCTCACTCTCAGCGGAGTGTCTCGCTCACTCTCAGCGGAGTGTCTCGCTCACTCTCAGCGGAGTGTCTCGCTCACTCTCAGCGGAGTGTCTCGCTCACTCTCAGCGGAGTGTCTCGCTCACTCTCAGCGGAGTGTCTCGCTCACTCTCAGCGGAGTGTCTCGCTCACTCTCAGCGGAGTGTCTCGCTCACTCTCAGCGGAGTGTCTCGCTCACTCTCAGCGGAGTGTCTCGCTCACTCTCAGCGGAGTGTCTCGCTCACTCTCAGCGGAGTGTCTCGCTCACTCTCAGCGGAGTGTCTCGCTCACTCTCAGCGGAGTGTCTCGCTCACTCTCAGCGGAGTGTCTCGCTCACTCTCAGCGGAGTGTCTCGCTCACTCTCAGCGGAGTGTCTCGCTCACTCTCAGCGGAGTGTCTCGCTCACTCTCAGCGGAGTGTCTCGCTCACTCTCAGCGGAGTGTCTCGCTCACTCTCAGCGGAGTGTCTCGCTCACTCTCAGCGGAGTGTCTCGCTCACTCTCGCCACGCTTGCAAGTCCACTCTGACCCCGACCCAGGAACTTACGTACCTAGGGATGCAATTCGAGACTCTGCTGGCACTTGTGAAGCTGCCCTTAGTCAAACAGCAGTCCCTTCATCTGGCGGTTCGCTCTCTGCTGAGGCTCCGCCGTCATTCCATCAGGCACCTCATGCAGGTGCTGGGTCAGATGGTGGCGTCAATGGAAGCGGTTCCCCTTACCAGTTCCATCTGCGTCCCCTGCAGCTGGACATTTTCCGCTGTTGGGACAAGGGACCTCTTCCTTGCACAGGCTGGTGGCTCTGTCGCCACAGACCAGGAGCTCTCTTAAGTGGTGGCTTCGGCCCCTCTCTCTGTCCCAGGGACGCTCCTTTCTGGCCCCGTCCTGGGTGATTCTCACCACGGATGCCAGTCTATCCAGCTGGGGAGCAGTGTTTCTCCACCACCGAGCACAGGGCACTTGGACTCCGTCCGAATCAGCCCTCTCGATCAATGTGCTGGAAATCAGGGCTGTACTCCTAGGACTCGCAGCCGCCTAGCAATGTTGGAAGTTCAACGTATCCTTCAGTGGACGGAGGACTCCAAGTCCTCCATATCCGCAGTCGACATCCCAGGCGTTGAAAACTGGGAGGCAGATTATCTCAGCCGTCAAACCGTGGACAGCGGCGAGTGGGCCCTGCATCCGGCAGTGTTTCGGTCAATCTAGCAGGCGGGCCACTCCGGAAGTGGATCTAATGGCATCCCGGCACAACAACAAGGTCCCGGTTTACGTGGCTCGCTCCCACGATCCTCAGGCCTTAGCAGCGGACGCGCTGGTTCCAGATTGGTCCCAGTTCCGTCTGGCCTACGTGTTTCCCCCTCTAGCTCTCTTGCCCAGAGTTCTGCGCAAGATCAGAATGGAGGGCCGTCGGGTCATAATCATTGCTCCAGACTGGCCCAGACGAGCTTGGTTCCCAGACCTGCTCCGTCTGTCCGTAGAGGTGCTGTGGCATCTCCCGGACCGGCCAGACCTTCTCTCAGAAGGTCCGTTTTCCGCCAGAATTCTGCGGCTCTCAGATTGACGGCGTGGCTCTTGAGCCCTGAATCCTTACGGCTTCAGGCATTCCTTCCGAGGTCATCTTCACTATGGCTCAGGCTCGGAAGTCTTCCTCGGCCAGGATTTACCACAGGACTTGGAGAATTTTCCTGTCCTGGTGTCGTTCTTCCGGCCATGCTCCTTGGCCGTTTTCCTTGCCGACCATCCTGTCTTTTCTACAGTCCGGCCTGCAGCTAGGACTGTCCCTCATTCCCTCAAGGGACAGGTCTCGGCTCTGTCAGCGTTGTTCCAGCGACATATCGGCCGGCTGGCCCAGGTGCGCACCTTCATGCAGGGCGCATCTCACATCATTCCGCCTTACCGGCGGTCTCTGGATCCCTGAGACCTTAATCTGGTCCTCATGGCCTTACAGAAACCCCCCTTTGAGCCTCTTAGGGAGGTTTCATTGTTTCGTCTTTCACAGAAAGTGGTCTTTCTGGTGGCCATAATTTCTCTCAGGAGAGTCTCTGATTTGACTGTGCTCTCTTCGGAGTCACCCTTTTTGGTTTTTTTCACCAAGACAAGGTGGTTCTCCGTCCGACTCCGGGCCTTCTCCCTAAGGTGGTGTCTCCTTTCCACCTTAACCAGGACATTCAATTGTCTTCCCTTTGTTCGGCCCCTGTGCATCGCTTTGAGAAAGCGTTGCATGCTTTAGATTTGGTGCGGACGCTCCGGATGTATGTGTCACGCACCGCTGTTTTTTAGGCGGTGCACCTCTCTTTTTGTGCTGACCACACGTCAGCGCAAGGGTTTCTCGGTTTCTAAACCGACCCTAGCTCGTTGGATTAGGTCGTCCATATCCGATGCCTACCAATGTTCTCAGGAGCCTCCCCCGCCGGGGATTAAGGCGCACTCGACCAGAGCTGTCGGTGCCTCTTGTGCTACGGCTCAGCAGGTCTGTCAGGCTGCCACTTGGTCTAGTCTGCACACCCTTTCGAAGCACTACCAAGTGCATGCTCATGCTTCGGCAGATGCGAGCTTGGGCAGATGCATCCTTCGGACGGCTGTCGCCCATTTGTGAAGTTAGGTTTGCCTACTTCTCAGTTTCTGTTTATTTCCCACCCATGGACTGCTTTGAGACGTCCCATGGTTTGGGTCTCCCATAAGGAACGATAAAGAAAAAGAGAATTTTGTTTACTTACCGTAAATTCTTTTTCTTATAGTTCCGACATGGGAGACCCAGCACCCTCCCTGTTGCCTGTTGGCAGTTCTTGTTCCGTGTGTTTTCACTGGCTGTTGTTGTAGACAGAGATTCCGGTTATTCCGGGTTTTACTCTATCTCTACTTATGGGTGGATGTCCTCCTTCAGCTTTGGCACTAAACTGGTTGGATTTGTCATCCGGGGAGTGTATATGCTCGGAGGGAGGAGCTACACTTTTAGTGTAGTACTTTGTGTGTCCTCCGGAGGCAGAAGCTATACACCCATGGTTTGGGTCTCCCATGTCGGAACTATAAGAAAAAGAATTTACGGTAAGTAAACAAAATTCTCTTTTTCTTTCATTCCTTCAATCCGGAATGGACAAGGGTTTGTCACTCGGCTCTCTCAAGGGCCAAGTATCGGCGCTCTCCGTATTTTTTCAAAAGCGCCTAGCCAGGCTTCCGCAGGTCCGCACGTTTCTGCAGGGAGTTTGCCACATAGTCCCACCTTACAAACGTCCGCTGGAACCCTGGGATCTTAACAGGGTGCTAACGGCTCTTCAGAAACCACCTTTCGAGCCGCTGCGGGATGTCTCTTTATCACGTCTTTCACAGAAGGTGGCCTTTCTAGTGGCAGTTACATCACTCCGGAGAGTGTCTGAGCTTGCAGCGCTGTCATGCAAAGCCCCCTTCCTGGTGTTTCACCAGGATAAGGTGGTTCTGCGTCCGGTCCCGGATTTTCTCCCTAAGGTGGTATCTCCTTTTCATCTCAATCAAGATATCTCCTTGCCTTCATTTTGCCCTAATCCAATTCACCAATGTGAAAAGGATTTGCACTCTTTGGATCTAGTGAGAGCACTCCGGTTCTATGTGTCTCGCACGGCGCCCCTGCGTCGTTCAGATGCGCTCTTTGTCCTTGTCGCTGGCCAGCGTAAGGGTTCGCAGGCTTCCAAGTCAACCTTGGCTCGGTGGATCAAGGAACCGATTCTCGAAGCCTACCGTTCTTCTGGGCTTCTGCTTCCTTCAGGGCTGAAAGCCCATTCTACCAGAGCCGTAGGTGTGTCCTGGGCATTGCGGCACCGGGCTACGGCTCAGCAGGTGTGTCAGGCAGCTACGTGGTCTAGTCTGCACACTTTCACGAAACACTATCAAGTGTATACCTATGCTTCGGCAGACGCCAGTTTAGGTAGGTGAGTCCTTCAGGCGGCGGTTGCCCACCTGTAAGAGGGGGCCGTTGCGGCTCTTTTTATTGAGGTATTCTTTTACCCACCCAGGGACTGCTTTTGGACGTCCCAATTGTCTGGGTCTCCCAATGGAGCGACAAAGAAGAAGGGAATTTTGTTTACTTACCGTAAATTCCTTTTCTTCTAGCTCCTATTGGGAGACCCAGCACCCGCCCCTGTTCCCTTCGGGCTGGTTGTTCTTTTGTGTACACATGTTGTTCATGTTGAATTGTTCTTTGGTTCATGGTTTTCAGTTCTCCGAACATCCTTCGGATTGAATTTACCCTAGACCAATTTATAAGTTTCCTCCTTCCTGCTTTTGCACCAAAACTGAGGAGCCCATGATCCATGGGAGGGTGTATAGGCAGAGGGGAGGGGTTACACTTTTTTAAGTGTAATACTTTGTGTGGCCTCCGGAGGCAGAAGCTATACACCCAATTGTCTGGGTCTCCCAATAGGAGCTAGAAGAAAAGGAATTTACGGTAAGTAAACAAAATTCCCCCCTTTACAGGTGTAAGATCTTACATATGGGCTCCGCCGCTCCTTCCCTATCAGAGGATTTTTTTTTTTATCGTCTCTCGGTCTCAGGTGCTGTCAAAGGTGAAGGAAGAAATGATAATTTTTGAATTTCCTGAAACCCATGACAGTACCCGTTTTTCCCTCCATCTGGCTTTATGGATGATGTTTGTTCTCAATCTTCTCTTCTCACAACGAAGAATGGGCTTGAGTGACTGTGTAAATAATATGAAGAATGGTTTTGGTCAAAGCTCAGATGGTCTTAAACCAAGGTATTAGAACTCCGTCCCCTCAACCATGTACTTTTTATGGACGTATTGTCCTGTTCTCGAGCAAGAATCAGAACTGTCTCGCCTTAGTAATGCGTTTTAGCAGTCTTGTCCGGGGGCAAGGCCCCAGGCAGGTACCAGACCCTAGACCAGCATCAAAGATAGGTACGTGCTTAAGCATTAAATGTGATCTTACCAGACCGATGTTAGTATTTCAGCGCCAAACTGGGCTCCTGTGTTCACTGTCATTCTTCCAAGAGGTTACAACAGAACACGGTATGGTGTTCTCTGATTCACGGCTCCTCCAGCCGTGTGCTGAAGGCTCCTACATCCTAAGGACAGGAAACCACATTACGGAGGACTTTTTGAGTTGCCTTTTTATTTTGTGCTCTTGGCCTCCTGTCCAGTGATGGAGGTGGAAGCCTCTCTGTCTCAGGTGTGGTCATGGGTTTTTAATTACAGGTAATTATCACTTTTTATATATATTTATATATATATATATATATATATATATATATATATATATATATATATATATATATATATATATATATATATATATAATTTGCATAAAAAAAGGAAAAACCGTTGCCAAAAATAATATACCGTAGTTAGTCCTGCATGAAACAAAGCCTCATACAGTCACATCAGTGGAAGAAAAAAAATAAATGTGGCTGCTGAAATGCAAAAAGGCAAAAGAGCCAAAAAACGGATATAAAAAAATATAAAAAGAAACCCCACTGGATTTTTACCCATTAATGATCAGGCCTTAATCATTGGTTAGTCCAGTTACAGTGGTAGTCAGTTAACCGCCTACGGCTGTATCCCTTGGTGCAGTTTTGCGTTTTGTTTTTTTTTTTTTTCCATGCTATCCTGTATATGTATCTTATATTTATTGTCTTTTTTTTGTGTTTTAGGTACCTGATCGGAAGCCCCGGCAGCTGAGACTCCTCCTGTAGATAGATATATGCACGGAGACAATCTAACCAGGATGCCACTTATTTACTGACATATAGATCACCACCGCCTCTCCAGTGCCATCTTGTTTAGCCACATCTATCATGACTGACAGCCTGAAGATTTTTTTTTTGCATTCCAGATTTGCGTTGCGCTCAATATTCGCTCCAGGAGATGTATGGATTTTAGTGCATACAAATAAAATACCCAGATATATCTAGAAGGACGAGTCCATGAGATATAGACACTTGTCAGTCCTGTAAGGCGGAAGTGCAGGAGAGATTTGGGCTGAGTGACTCTTTCCTCGTCTTAAGCTGGGCTGTAGTTTTAGCAGCTGACAGCGCCCTGCAGTGAGGTCACCGGACGCTGCCGATGACATCAATGGCAATTTCATAAACTATTTTGCACGTCATTATTATTTTTAATTTTTTTGCAATTTAACATTGAGTATGTTATAGCTGTTACGTGTACTTAAGAGGAAATATATAAGAAAAATAGAGAAATGCAGACTTTAACATGTTTCCAAAAATTTCCAGTTGGTGAAAAAATTAAAATAAAGGACCATGTAAAAAAATTTGCATCAAGTTTACATTTGCAGAATAAAGCCGCTAAGTTCAATCTACTCTTCAGATGTGTGGTGGATGTTCTCCTCAGGGATCTCCTCCCAGACCTGGATTAAAGCATCTGCCAACTCCTGGACAGTCTGAGGTGCAACGTGGCGTTGGTGGATGGGGCGAGACATGATGTCAAAGATGTGCTCCATTGGATTCAGATCTGGGGAACGGGCGGGCCAGTCCATAGCAGATCCTGCATGATGAAGGCATTGATGCTAACACTTAAGCCACATGAGGCCTAGCATTGCCATGCATCAGGAGGAACTCAGGGCCCACCGCACCAGCGTATGGTCTTACAATGGGTCTGAGGGTCTCATCCCAGTACCTAATGGCAGTCAGCAGGGCCGGCTCCAGGTTTTAATGGGCCCCATGCACACGCGCACCTGCACAGATACATACACAGGCATACGTACATATTTAGGGCATTCACATCGGGACGCTCAGGGCACATGCAGACAGGCGGCAGCACTGGAGGACACCAGGAGCATTCACAGACTAGCCCTGGGAACGATGGGGATATGCAGGCAGGAGCACTGGAGGACGCTGGGAAGCCAGCAGCTGCTCCTCTTCATCTGTGGGACGGGAGCGCATTGCATGGTAGCTCCACCTATAGATGAATGTTCATGCATGCAGCAGTGAATGCTGCAGGACCATGCTTAGCTAGTTTAAAGTGTCGGCAGTCAGCAAAGTGAGGCTGCCGGCCGGAGCACTTTCTGCGCTCCCAGAAAATCTTCCCGGGGGCCGCAGTACAGAAAGTGACCGACCTACTCCTGCTGACCGCGAGTGTGACCCCCCCCCTCCCCTCCAGTTGTCCAAGGCTTCGTCACTTGCCCGGGTGCTGACACCAGCCCTGGCTGTCAGGGTACGTCTGACTAGCACCTGGAGGGCTGTGCGGCACCTGCTCCATGCTCTGGACACTTTGCTGACACACACACCACTAGCCGCCTTGCCACACCTCGGCATTGATGTGTCATCCTGGATGAGCTGCACTACCTGAGCAACTTCTATGGTTGTAGACACCGTCTCATGCTCCATCGAGGGGTGAGAGCAATGACAACATGCAAAGGTGACCAAAACAACAGCCAAAAAGGATGAGAACAGAGCAATTGTTTGTGGTCACCAACTTGCAGAATTGCTCCTTTATAGGGGTTATCTCGCTAATGGCCGATCATTTGTTCCTGCTCTCTGTTCCATTTGCACAACAGCAGGAGAAATAGATTCACAATCACTGGAAAGGATGATTTCACACAAGTGGGATTGACTCCGAGTTACATTGTGTTAAAGTATTCACTTTTTTTTCTAGCAATATACCATATTTTTCAGATAAAATTTGGGAGGAAAATGAGGGGTGTGTCTTAAAATTCAAATGTAACTTACCAGGTGGTGGTGGAGAAAGGTGACAGGAGCGATGGTGTGGGTTGTGTACTGCAGGCGGTGAGGCAAGGGACATCCTAAGATTTGAAGAGGTCTTCATATAATGGCACTTGGAGCTGCCGCGTGCGCAGATGGAGCTCTTGTATGCACGTGATCAGAAGATGGAGCTCTTGTATGCATGTGATCAGAAGATGGAGCTCTTGGCTCAAGATCTCATCTGTGCACCCTCCAGCCCATTAATGTCCCAGCAGTGGACTTAAAGAAAATGGCACACAGAGTTGGCACGTGTGGAGATAACTAAGTTTGCGCATGCGCAGATTCCAGGCACCATTTCTTTGAAGTCGCACTGCCGACATCTTTAGGACGTTCCCTGCCACACCGCTTGCAAACATAGCACAGCACCCAGCGCACAACCCATAGCATCGCTCCTGCCTCCTATCACCATTCTTACCCCTCAGTAAGCTACATTCCTGGATGTTTCCCTGCCTCACAGCCTTGCAAAGCATCTGGGATGCCTGCAGCATCGCCCTGCTCCACCACCACTGCACCCCCGCACCCTCAGTAAGACACCCCGGAATTAGAAGATGGACCCCCTTTTTTTTAACTTTTGTTTTTCTTTAAATTTGGGGTGTGTCTTATAAAACGAAAAATACAGTATATCTAATATATAAAGCTGAATGTGTGTATGTCTGGGATTGGCATCTGCACCGTCGCAGCTACAGCCACAATTTTGCACACTCACACTTCTGGACCCCGAAAGCGTCATAGGGTACGTTTTGAGGGGAAATCTTAACCCCACTCTTTACAGTTAATCGCCAAAAAACCTGCCTCCATTAAAGCAAATGGAGCTGGGAGCCACAGTGCAGCCAGAACTTCAGAAGAATGCACAGCCACGCTCTTATATGGAATGTTGGCGTGTCACAATGCAGCCAGGAAAAAACAGACAGGGACAGAGGCAGACACAGACAGGGTAAGAGACAGACTGACAGGGAAAGAGAGAGACAGACAGGGAAAGTGACAGACAGACGGAAAGAGATTGAGACAGACGGAGAAAGAGACAGAGAGATCTATACAGAGGGGAAGACAGACAGAAAATGGGAGAGAAACAGAGAGACAGTTACTATCCCGGGCGTTAATACATTCTATTTTGTTAGCAGTTATTAACCCAGGCGAAGCCGGGTAGTACAGCTAGTATATATATATTTAGGATTCTGTACCTGGTCGGACAGCTGAGGCCTCTACGGCACTGCGAGCAGAGATTTATGGTCTATACTTAGGCCAAATATCTATCACATCCTAACTTTTGTTAAAATAGGCAGGTGCAAGCTCCAGCTAAAAAGGTAACATGGCGGCCTGAAGGGTATTTAATTTACAGTATGGATCTAGTAGTTCTGGCTCCAGAACAAATCAGATCAAGTAGTTCAAAAGAATACTGCACCTTCTTGTAGATAGATGGACGCCCAAATGGCCATAGGTCAAACCTCTTCCCCAGAGTCTGAACTCACGCTTACCGGGCAGGGCTATGCCGGCCCCCAATGAACAGAACCATCGCTGTGGGACTTACTGGTTTAGGAATGTAATCATTGGTGGTAAAGAGATGAAGACCCTCTCTAAATGTTTATTAACCAGTCAGAAAACCATTCCTATAGAAGATTTTTAATAAATAAATCACATCAATATTCCACAATCAGCACACGCTCCATACCAAACAGTAAGGGCTGAAAATGAAAGAATTTACCAAAATCTGCCTGTGGTGGGTGATTAATAGTACAAAGTAAGGTGGAAGCATCTTGTCGTACTACAAGTCTAAGATCTGATAATCCAGGATTGGTAATGTTCACACTTGTCAGCAAAATAGTCCAGACAATCAACCTGAATGTACTAAAAAGTGGCCGCAGATTTTTAGGAATGTATACATTATATCCGCAGTGAACATTACATAACGTTACTGCGCAGGTTACAAAAATAACGAATTGTGTTTCTCGAGAGCGCATACAACGGGCTGACGGCACCTGATAAGCTTTGCTGTGCGGACCGGGGCAGAATATTCTGATCTTCATTAACAAGTGGGGAATTTATTATGAATGCTGAAGACCTAGATAAGGCAGTAAAGCAACATTGCGCACAGGCGGGGCTCTCAGGGAAAGGGAAGTACTCCCATCTCGTCCTTGAGATTATATGCGGCCATGGCCGCATTTCTGTCCATTAACCCATTCATTGCTGCCGTCATCCTGCACACTTTATACAGACCATATAGAAAGGAACAGCTTCTCAAAAGTGGTCGTTCAGGTTATTAGAAAGAAAAAATGGAGAAGATTCATTAGTGTCTTAAAGGACATATCTCATCAGAAAATGAGCTATTGTTTTTACACAGGTGTTACTTAAAATCATTGATTTGAAAAAAAAATGTATTTTGTTTTTGAAAAATTGCAATTTGAACACTAACGAGGCCATTCTACATGTTTCCTGTCCTTTCGGCAGACTATCATCAGAGGCACAATGATAGGTAACGCCTCTACACCCAGCTAATGACACAGGATAAACCAATCACAATAGGCGATGTCACAGATCACCTCCTCCACTCGTAGAATAATCTCTGCACACACTCATTAGATGCTTCTATACATAAGTGTTTGGAGTCAGTCTATGGCTGTTAATGTACATGTGCAATTACAGAAACTGGAAGGCGGAGTCTAGTCCCTCCTAAAATACAGAGTCACGGTGAAGCATGGGTGTGGCTTGAACATGATTAGGGAATACTCATCATTAGTAATCAGAGACTGTTTGGGGCTACACAACAATTCCAGCAAATGCCGGAGGCTCAAGACCAGGCACAGATGCTCCAGCATTTTTAAAAAGGGTTAACACCATGTCTACCTTCTTTCAAATACAGCGCCACCCTACAGGTTGTGACTAGTATTGCATTTCTGCATTATTCAAAGGATCTTACCTGTAATGCAACACTAAACTTGTAGGCAGGGGTAGTGCTTTTGGAAGAAGTTCGACATGTTTTCTTAATTCTAGACAACCCCTTTAACCTTCGTCAGGCTGCATAATTTTACAACGTTAACAGCGACCCCTTATCTCGGAAGGGGGTGGAGATATTTTATTGAAATTTGGCCAATATATTCTGGACCAAAACTGCAGAGATGTCACGAAATTTCAGCCCTCTACGGCTTTTGGGGGGGAAAAAAATTATTGCAATTTTAAAAACTGAATAGTTACAATTGTACCTACTCAGCCGGACGAAGGTTAAAGGGGAAGTCAATATACCAATTGAGAAATCCTGCATTCATATAGTCAGTGCACTGCTCGGCGAACCGCTACACAGTCTTCACACTGGAGGACCTGCACATTCATGCATCACATGGACAGCTAATTGCAATATGTAATGCTTCTTTTCACCTGCGGGGGAGCTGTAGGGAAACAGAACACTTGCTGCCCAATTCTGCTACAGAATAAAGTGAAGTAAGAAGACTCCGTATGATCAGCCGAGGAACTCTTTAAAAACAAAGAATTGTCTAAAGCCTTTGAGTTTGTCATTGCCACTCATGCCCCATGTTAGTGCACAGCTCTGGACTACCCCTTTAAGGTAATTAGCATGTTCAGCTGCCTCTGGATATAGAGCTCTCAGCTAGATAAAAAGGTTGTATGCCACTAGAAATCCATGACTACTTTTACAAACAGCGCCACTTCTATTCGCAGGCTGCATCTGGTATTGCAATTCAGCCCTATTTATTTTAATGGTGCAATACCAGGCACTGCCTATAAAGCAGCAGTGGCGCTGTTAGAAAACAAAGCTTCATATTGGAATAAAAATATACAGTTTTTTCCCTTTTTAACACTTGATACAAACAATAAGCCTTCATTATTAGGTGGAAACCCAGTCTAATCCTGCAGGACAGGGCAGGATGCTTTCTCCCGTCAGTCATGTTGCTTTTTTTGCTGGTGTAACACAAACACAATCGTATCGACATTACAAAGTGTCCGGTGATGCATTGCATCACCCCCTGGAGAAAATGTTTCCTCTCTATATTGCAAGGACAGACGTCTGTTTCATGGGGATCCAATGTGGAGCGTTCCATGTCAAACCGTCCCCGTAAGCCGGGTGTGCGGACGGGAGTAGGACACGAGTGATCCATTGCCTGGGACAAAAAAAAAAAAAGACAATGTAAAGATATATGTCCAGATACTGCTGATGCAAGCTGATGGCACCCTCTAGTGTTCCCCTCATGTCTGATCTATGGACCATGTAAGACCATCAAGTGGACTGGGAAATCAACACAGCACCAAAACTTTTTTTTCTACTTAAATTATATGGTTAACTTTGGTGCTATTTTATTTAAATGCTTGAAGTTTGAGTTAATCTTTTTTTGCATTCTGGTTTTATTAAAAATTTGCAAAATTGTAGCTTTTCTGAGGCCTTATGCTTCACTTTACATCGCTGGCTGCAGATTGAGTTAACTGAGATTCTATCAGTGAGCTTGTTGCCAGGTTTCTAGCTCTTCTATTTTATTCTTCCTTAAATTGATTAATGACCTTTGCTCCACTATAATGTGGTCAGAAATGGGCATACAGGAGCTCAGGAGCAGAGATACACCCTAAAACAAGCTCACTGACAGATTCTCAGTTAACTCATTTTACACCTAGGAATGTAAAGTAAAGCATATAGACTTGCAAAAAAAGAAAAAAAAAAGCTAAGAACTGTCCAGGAATGTTAATTCTCCCAATGAGAGAATGATTATTTAATAATCATAATAATAACAATAATAATTTAAAAAAATAGCCACCGAATGTGTCCACATCCTTTTAATTCACTTTCGTCATTAGATTTGAGAAGAACTTACATTTGTGATTCGACCCCAAAGAAAAGTCTCCAGTTGCTGAAGCGGCCGTAACTGTACGGATTGTGAAATATCTGCAAAAGATAAAAAAATAGTTGTGACCAGGGCAGAAAATAAATCAAAAATGTATAATTATATATTATATATAATATATATATATATATATATATATATATATATATATATATATATATATATATATATATATATATATATATATATATATATATATTTTTTTTTTTTTATGGACCATTACAAACTGATGATTCGGGTGTAAAGCCCAAGAGAGGCCACAGACTATGCCATGCAGCAGCATGCATGGCACATGCAGAGTGAATTCTCCTGCCCCCTACAGGGAAATGAATGGACATAATCTTACAGGGCAGGGTCTATGACAGCGCCTCGCCCCCGGAGCCCCCACAGGCCCCGCCCCGGAGCCCCCACAGGCCCCGCCCCGGAGCAATAGCTGGGATTTTTTTTTTTTGTGCATTTGTGATGTCGGGCACCCCCCACCCCCAGATCCTGCACCAATTGCCTGGAATGTTTATTTGTTTTTTAATAATGTAGATGTGACCAAGAGTGGAGAACAAAATGTGAATGCAGCCGTACCTTCCCTTTTTCCTGCAGCCGCTTCCTCTCCTTCTTGTTAATGTGTCTTTCTATGCTGGTCTCTCCTCGTGTGATGAGCATGGCATGCCAAAGCGTGAGGGCACCGAGAGCCACCGCCACCGAGCTGCAAAGTATCAAGAACAGGAATGAATCCAACCTCCTACAGATTGTCCTTTTCCCCTTGTCAATGGAAAAACTGTTTAGACAAGCCCAATCAGTGAACCCTATTAAAAATGGGAATGCTCATGTCCAGCAGTTAGGTAATTTATACATTCATTTCCAGGAGGAATAACAGAGGATGAACACAATGTGAATGCTCCAGAATTAGTAGAAGTAAATAATTTACTAAGTTAGAATGGTTGACAAATTATTAACTCCTGAGGTTTTAAAGGGAATCTGTCACCAGGTTTTTGCTCCCCCATCTGAGAGCCACATGATGTAAAGACATGTGATTCCAGTGATGTGTCACTTACTGAGCTGTTTGCTGTCATTTTGATAAAATCAATGTTTTCTCTGCTGCAGATCTAGCAGTTATACAGAGCTCATGAATATGCTGGACTACATGCAGCACGCCAAGTAGTCCTGTACTGATAAAATCACTGTTTAATCAACAGTAGATTATCAAAACTAACTTAAGCAGCTCAGAAAGTGACACCGCTGGAATCAGGGTCTTGTGCTGCTCTCAGATTAGGTGGCAAAAGCCTAGTAACAGATTCCCTTTAAATCCAAGTCCAGCCTCACCCCTATGATTTACACTGCAGCTCTGTTTGTTAAAGATAAGGTGTCACTTTTTTTATTTTTGTATTCATAATAGTGATTATGAAATAAAGCCCCCTAGGCTGTCCAGATCGCAGCAGAGGGAGGAGATCAGCGCTTTCTTTGCGGAGCTTCCCTGTCACCCGCCGGGATGGGTGAGTACTGGTACGCTACTACTCCCGCTCCCCCACTTGTGTGTGCTCACCTCTGGCCTCTGCTCCTAGCAGCTCAGTGGGGCAGCGCGGTATACAGTATATCTCCCTGCTTGTGTCAGTCTGCAGAGCATTGTTCCTGACACATACACAGGAATGGTCTGCAGAGCATCGCTCCTGACACATGACACTGGCGGAGCGACGCTCTGCAAGCTATATATCTTTGTGTATGTGTGGTTTCCACTCACTGACAGCAAACAGACGTGTTGGGGAATGTTTCCACTCACTGACAGCAAACAGACGTGTTGGGGAATGTTTCCACTTATCCTTTTGGAAACACCCATATTGGGAGGGGGAGGTGACGTCACACACAAGAGAGCAGATTCCATCCACTTTTACTGCAGCTGTAATGTGATATATTTCTACAGTAGCTCTGCAGTCGGATTTCAGCAGCTGCTCCCCCTAGTGTTTAAGAGTGGAAAATATCACTTTTTTTTATATATATATTTTTCTCAATTAAAAACAAATCTGTAAATATAATATAAAACATTAATACTTTATATTTTTTCAGTTATTGAAAAGAAGGGAATTTTGTTTACTTACCGTAAATTCCTTTTCTTCTAGCTCCTATTGGGAGACCCAGACAATTGGGTGTATAGCTTCTGCCTCCGGAGGCCACACAAAGTATTACACTGAAAAAGTGTAACCCCTCCCCTCTGCCTATACACCCTCCCGTGGATCACGGGCTCCTCAGTTTTGGTGCAAAAGCAGGAAGGAGGAAACTTATAAATTGGTCTGGGGTAAATTCAATCCGAAGGATGTTCGGAGAACTGAAACCATAACCAAAAGAACAATTCAACATGAACAACATGTGTACACAAAAGAACAACAGCCCGAAGGGAACAGGGGCGGGTGCTGGGTCTCCCAATAGGAGCTAGAAGAAAAGGAATTTACGGTAAGTAAACAAAATTCCCTTCTTCTTTGTCGCTCCATTGGGAGACCCAGACAATTGGGACGTCCAAAAGCAGTCCCTGGGTGGGTAAAAGAATACCTCAATAAAAGAGAGCCGAAAACGACCCCTTCCTACAGGTGGGCAACCGCCGCCTGAAGGACTTGCCTACCTAGACTGGCATCTGCCGAAGCATAGGTATGCACTTGATAGTGTTTTGTGAAGGTGTGCAGACTAGACCAGGTAGCTGCCTGACACACCTGCTGAGCCGTAGCCCGGTGTCGCAATGCCCAGGACGCACCCACGGCTCTGGTAGAATGGGCTTTCAGCCCCGAAGGAAGAGGAAGCCCCGAAGAACGGTAGGCTTCAAGAATCGGTTCCTTGATCCACCGAGCCAAAGTTGACTTGGAAGCCTGCGAACCCTTACGCTGGCCAGCGACCAGGACAAAGAGCGCATCTGAACGGCGCAGGGGCGCCGTGCGAGACACGTAGAGCCGGAGTGCTCTCACTAGATCTAATGAATGCAAATCCTTTTCACACTGGTGAACTGGATGAGGGCAAAAGGACAGTAAGGAGATATCCTGATTGAGATGAAAAGGAGATACCACCTTAGGGAGAAACTCCGGGACAGGACGCAGAACCACCTTATCCTGGTGAAAAAACAGGAAAGGGGATTTGCATGACAGCGCTGCAAGCTCCGACACTCTTCGGAGTGAGGTAATTGCCACAAGAAATGCCACCTTCTGCGAAAGACGTGATAAAGAGACATCCCTCAGCGGCTCGAAAGGTGGCTTTTGAAGAGCCATTAACACCCTGTTAAGGTCCCAGGGTTCCAGCGGACGCTTGTAGGGTGGAACTATGTGGCAAACTCCCTGCAGGAACGTGCGGACCTGCGGAAGCCTTGCCAGGCGCTTTTGAAAAAATACTGAGAGCGCTGATACTTGTCCCTTGAGAGAGCCGAGTGACAAACCCTTGTCCATTCCGGATTGAAGGAATGAAAGAAAAATGGGTAAGGCAAAAGGCCAGGGAGTAAAACCCTTATCAGAGCACCAGGACAAGAAGATCCGCCACGACCTGTAATAGATCTTGGCGGACGTTGGTTTCCTGGCTTGTCTCATAGTGGCAATGACATCCTGAGATAAACCCGACGACGCTAGGAGCCAGGACTCAATGGCCACACAGTCAGGTTGAGGGCCGCAGAATTCAGATGGAAAAACGGCCCTTGTGACAGCAGGTCTGTGCGGTCTGGAAGCGCCCACGGCTGACCCACCGTGAGATCCGGGTACCACGACCGCCTCGGCCAATCTGGAGCGACGAGAATGGCGCGACGACAGTCGGATCTGATCTTGCGTAACACTCTGGGCAATATCGCCAGAGGAGGAAACACATAAGGCAGTCGAAACTGCGACCAATCCTGAACTAACGCGTCCGCCGCCAGAGCTCTGTGATCTTGAGACCGTGCCATGAAGGCCGGGACATTGTTGTTGTGCCGTGACGCCATGAGATCGACGTCCGGCGTTCCCCAGCGGCGACAGATCTCTCGAAACACGTCTGGGTGAAGAGACCATTCCCCCGCATCCATGCCCTGACGACTGAGAAAATCTGCTTCCCAGTTTTCTACGCCCGGGATGTGAACTGCGGAGATGGTGGAGGCTGTGGCTTCCGCCCACAGTAGAATCCGCCGGACTTCCTGGAAGGCTTGCCGGCTGCGCGTGCCTCCCTGGTGGTTGATGTACGCGACCGCCGTGGCGATGTCAGACTGTATGCGGATCTGCCTGCCCTCCAGCCACCGATGGAACGCCTTTAGGGCTAGATACACTGCCCTTATCTCCAGAACATTGATCTGAAGAGAAGACTATCGGAGTCCAGGTTCCCTGAGACCTGTGGTGGAGAAAAACCGCTCCCCACCCTGACAGGCTCGCGTCCGTCGTGACCATAGCCCAGGATGGGGGCAGGAAGGATTTTCCCTGCGATAGAGAAGTGGGAAGAAGCCACCACTGAAGAGAGGTTTCGGCTGCAAGGGAAAGAGAGACGTTCCTGTCGAGGGACGTCGACCTCCTGTCCCATTTGCGGAGAATGTCCCATTGGAGTGGGCGCAGATGGAACTGCGCGAAGGGCACTGCCTCCATTGCTGCCACCATCTTCCCCAGGAAGTGCATGAGGCGCCTCAAGGGGTGTGACTGACCCCGAAGAAGAGATTGCACCCCTGTCTGCAGCGAAAGCTGTTTGTCCAGCGGTAGCTTGACTACCGCTGAGTGAGTATGAAACTCCATCCCGAGGTAAGTCAGTGATTGGGTCGGTGTCAACTTGGACTTTGGGAAGTTGATGAGCCACCCGAACTGCTGGAGAGTCGCCAGAGCGACGGTCAGGCTGTGTTGACATGCCACCCGGGAGGGTGCCCTGACTAGGAGATCGTCTAAGTAAGGGATCACCGAGTGGCCCTGAGAGTGCAGGACCGCCACAACGGATGCCATGACCTTGGTGAAGACCCGTGGGGCTGTCGCCAGGCCGAAAGGCAGTGCCACAAACTGAAGGTGTTCGTCCCCGATGGCAAAACGCAGGAAGCGTTGATGTTCGGGTGCGATCGGCACATGGAGATAAGCATCCTTGATGTCGATTGATGCTAGGAAGTCTCCTTGTGACATCGAAGCGATGACAGAGCGGAGAGATTCCATCCGAAACCTTCTGGTGCTCACATGCCTGTTGAGCAGTTTGAGGTCCAGAACGGGACGGAATGATCCGTCCTTCTTTGGCACCACGAACAAGTTGGAGTAGAAGCCGTGACCATGTTCCTGAGGGGGAACGGGAATCACCACTCCTTCTGTCTTCAGAACGCCCACAGCCTGAAAAAGTGCGCCGGCCCGAGATGGGGGCGGAGATGTTCTGAAGAAACGAGTCGGAGGACGAGAGCTGAACTCTATCCTGTAACCGTGAGACAATGTCTCTCACCCATCGGTCTTGGACATGTGGCCACCAGGCGTCGCAAAAGCGGGAGAGCCTGCCACCGACCGAGGATGCGGTTCGGGGAGGCCGAAAGTCATGAGGAGGCCGCCTTGGAGGCAGTGCCTCCGGCGGTCTTTTGGGGGCGTGACTTAGACCGCCACGCATAGGAGTTCCTCTGGCCTTTCTCTGGCCTGTTGGACGAGGAGGATTGGGACTTGGCTGAGGGCCGAAAGGACCGAAACCTCGGTTGTATTTTCCGTTGCTGAGGTCTCTTCGGTTTGGACTGGGGTAAGGACGAGTCCTTTCCCTTGGATTCCTTAATTTCATCCAATCGTTCGCCAAACAATCGGTCGCCAGAAAACGGCAAACCGGTTAAGAACTTCTTGGAAGCAGAGTCTGCCTTCCATTCGCGTAGCCACATGGCCCTGCGGACTGCCACAGAATTAGCGGATGCTACCGCTGTACGGCTAGCAGAGTCCAGGACGGCGTTCATGGCGTAGGACGAAAAAGCCGACGCCTGAGAAGTCAAAGACGCAACTTGCGGAGCAGAGGTACGTGTGACCGCATTAATCTCAGACAGACAAGCTGAGATAGCTTGGAGTGCCCACACGGCTGCAAAGGCCGGGGCAAAAGATGCGCCTGTGGCTTCATAGATGGATTTCACCAGGAGCTCTATCTGCCTGTCAGTGGCATCCTTTAGCGATAAGCCATCTGCAACTGAAACTACAGATCTAGCCGCCAGTCTAGAGACTGGAGGATCCACCTTGGGACATTGAGCCCAACCCTTAACTACGTCAGAGGGGAAGGGGTAACGTGTGTCAGTAAGGCGCTTAGTAAAGCGCTTGTCCGGAAATGCTCTATGCTTCTGGACAGCATCTCTGAAGTTAGAGTGATCGAAAAACGCACTCCGTGTACGTTTGGGAAACCTAAACTGGTGTTTCTCCTGCTGCGAAGCCGACTCCTCTATAGGTGGAGGTGGGGGAGAAAGATCTAGCACCTGGTTGATGGACGATATAAGATCATTTACTAAGGCGTCCCCCTCAGGTGTATCAAGATTGAGGGCAACGTCAGGGTCAGAGCCCTGAGCTGCGACGTCCGCCTCGTCCTCCAGAGAGTCCTCAAGCTGAGACCCCGAGCAGCGTGAGGAAGTCGGGGAAGATTCCCAGCGAGCCCGCTTAGCCGGTCTGGGACTGTGGTCCGTGCAGGAGTCCTCCACGTGAGACCTAGGGGCCACCCCAGGAGCACGCTGCGGCGCAGACCGAGAGGGGCCTGGAGGCGATGATCCAACAGTGCCCGGGGCCTGTGTAAGGACCGGTCTGGACTGCAAGGCTTCTAGTAGCTTGGCAGACCATTTGTCCATAGACTGAGCCATGGATTGTGAAAGCGACTCAGAGAGTTTCTCAGCAAAAACTGCAAACTCTGTCCCTGCCGCCTGGACAGTGGAAGCAGGAGGGTCTGCCTGAGCCGAGGGGCCCACTAGTGACCGAGGTTCCGGCTGAGCAAGTGCAACAGGGGTCGAGCATTGCTCACAGTGAGGGTAGGTGGAACCCGCAGGTAACATAGCCCCACAAGAGGTACAGGTTGCAAAAAAGTAGATTTTGGGTACTCACCGTAAAATCTCTTTCTTGGAGCCTTCATTGGGGGACACAGAGACCATGGGTTGTATGCTGCTGCCACTAGGAGGCGACACTAAGCAAAAAACAAGGAAACTCCTCCTATGCAGTATACACCCACCAACCGGCAATTGTACCTCAGTTAGTGAGAAAGCAATAGGAGACAACAGTAGAACAAAACGCTCAATCATACAGAAGTGGACATTAAACTCAACAGCCAACAGAAACATTGAACAGTAACATATGTCCAACACAAGGGCGGGTGCTGTGTCCCCCAATGAAGGCTCCAAGAAAGAGATTTTACGGTGAGTACCCAAAATCTACTTTTCTTTATCGCTTCATTGGGGGACACAGAGACCATGGGACGTCCTAAAGCAGTCCCGCGGGTGGGTCTAATGTTACTCTCAGGGCTGACCTCGGTCCACTGCAGCCTGCAGGACTCTTCTACCGAGGCTCGCATCGGAGGATGCGAAAGTGTGGACCCTGTAGAACTTAGTGAAAGTGTGGAGCGAAGACCAGGTGGCCGCTTTGCAGAGCTGCAACGCTGGAGCGTGGTGACGGACCGCCCACGAGGCTCCCACCGCCCTGGTGGAGTGGGCCGTAATCCTGAGTGGGCGCGTTATCCCTCTTACCCGGTAGGCTTCCAGTACGGCAGAGCGAATCCATCGCGAAATGGAGGACTTGGAGGCAGGTAGGCCTCTGCGCGGGCCAGACGGAAGTACAAAAAGGGAATCCGACCGTCTGAATTGAGAGGTCCTGGAAATGTACAAACGGAGAGCTCTGACCAAGTCCAGCTTGTGGAGAAGAATCTCACGAGGGTGTGAAGGATTCGGACAAAAGGAGGGAAGAACAATGTCCTCGTTAAGATGGAAGGAGGAAACCACCTTGGGCAGAAAAGAAGGAACCGGACGGAGGACTACCTTATCCTGGTGGAAGACAAGATATGGAGAGCGGCAGGAAAGCGCCGCTAACTCAGATACCCGCCTGATTGACGTGATGGCAACTAAGAAGGCGACCTTCCAAGAGAGGAACATGAGGGACGTCTCCTGCATAGGTTCGAAGGGAGAATGCTGGAGAACAGACAGAACCAGGTTAAGGTCCCAGGGCTCCACCGGAGGTTGAACGGGGGGCGCCGCATGTGCGGCTCCCTGAATGAATGTGCGAACTTGTGACCGAGAGGCAATCCTCCTTTGAAAGAGAATGGAAAGAGCAGACACCTGACCCTTGAGGGAGCTGAGTGCTAATCCAGCCTCTAGACCAGATTGTAGGAATGACAACAGAACTGGTAAGGAGAAGGTCATGGCTGTGACCTGGTTAGCTTCACACCAGCGGAAATAGGCCTTCCACGTCCGGTGGTAAATGCGGGAAGAAGAAGGCTTCCGAGCTTTGATCATTGTCTGGACGACCTGTTCTGAGAATCCCGCGGAAGTTAGTACTGCGGCTTCAACAGCCATGCCGTTAAATTGAGCGACTGTGAATTCTGGTGAAGAAAAGGCCCTTGAGTGAGAAGATCCTGGACGTCTGGAAGTCTCCACGGAACGTCGGCGAGAAGGTGCACGAGCTCTGCGTACCACGGGCGTCGAGGCCAATCTGGGGCCACGAGAATTACCGGAACTCCCTCCGCCTTGATCTTCTTGACTAGCTTGGGTATAAGCGGAAGTGGAGGGAAGAGGAACGGCAGAGAGAACTGCGACCAGGGGATCGCTAGGGCGTCCGTTGCGAGCGCTAGTGGGTCTCTTGCCCTGGAGACGAACTGGGGAACCTTGTGATTCCACCTGGAGGCCAGGAGATCCACGTCGGGGGTCCCCCACCTGGCACAGATCTGTTGGAAGATTCTGGGATTGAGGGACCATTCTCCGGCGTCGAGGCCCTCCCGGCTGAGAAAGTCGGCGGCCCAATTGTCCACGCCCGGGATGTGGACCGCCGATATCGCTGGGATGTTCTGTTCGGCCCAGTTGAGGATTTGAGATACCTCTCTCATTGCCGCACGGCTGCGTGTTCCGCCTTGATGGTTTATGTAGGCCACAGTGGTTGCATTGTCGGACTGCACCCGAACTGGGTGTCCGCGAAGCAGAGCCTTCCAATGAAATAGAGCTAGGCGAACTGATCTGAGTTCCAAGATGTTGATGGGAAGTTTGGTTTCCGGCTCGGTCCAGCGAC